>NC_086331.1:121866814-122164314 GCF_032445375.1 Bacillus rossius redtenbacheri
ACGAGGGAGGACGAGGACACGAGGACGAGGACGAGGACGAGGGGTAGCGACGACCCTTGTAATCCGGGCAGGCACGCGTGGTATGCCTTGCAGCAATCGATGGCGCATGACGTGAGTAACCTTGCGGGGCTGCCAGCCAGCTCAGAACCTGGCATCGTGGTCTTGTCTCTAGCGTTCGTAACAAAATATTTGCACGCCGATACGCCTGATGTTTCTCCCGATGTTCATGTAAGCGAATATAATCTGTTAATGCCGCCACATGCAGACGACTTCTGCACCAACATGCCTAAATATGTTTAACTTAAAAAAGTCTTCGAGCAACTAGTAACACTGTAATTGTTGCAACCAAACAATGAAGAAACTTTTCTATTCATAGTAAATAACCGCAATATTGCAGAAAACATGATAAAAAAGTACATTGTAAATAGCCAAAATACCTTTATCACAAATGCGCTAATGCTATACGATTAGGCGCTGTCGCAAGAATGTGCTGCATTGCGTGTATTGTCCGAATTCGATATTTGGGCAAATGTTTTGGAAGAGGATTTCCAAATTTACCAGCTCCTCTGAAATGGCCGCCCGGAAATCTGGGATTGATATCTTGCGATAATGCATTTTGGGGCACATTAAAAAGGCTTTTTTTTTATTTATTTGGAATTTGTCACATGCCCACCAACAGTCGTAGACTTTAGTGGTGGGCACTACATGTAATAACAGGAACACAGTTATCACTACCAGTGTATGGACTGCCACCTCCATCGGTACCATAGGAGGAAAACATCTACAGATGGCCAGCAAACGAGAGAAAGAGTACCACACACTAGCAGTGATAATAACAAAACAGACCAAAAACACTTACAAAGGTTAAAGAACCATAACACATAACACATATAGGTAAAATCATATTATTAAATGTTAAGAGAACAGTTAAAGGAAAAATAATATAGATATGACAGACATAAATCTGAATTTATAATTAAACACTGTTGGAATTCAAATATAGATTATTGTAGTTTGTTATAAGTCTATAAGTCTGTAACTAACTGTACAAGACCAATACATAATGCCAGCCATGTTACAAAGGATTTCACATCGTTTTTGGAGGAGAACAATAGGTACCATTAACATGACAGTGAGCACCTAAATCCTCTGGAGTAAATTGTGACCATAAGTTTCTTTTAATTATACGCATGATGTAAAATTAATACTTAATTTGTATGTCTTTTGTTACAAGATAGTGATGGAACTTTTGATATAGCTTGTTTATATTTACATAAATACCTGCATACATGCATGCATGTATGGATAGATGCATAGGGGAAATAGTGTTGCATCAAATTAATTTTGTTCCAGATATGGTCGCAAAACGATATTTGTCATTTCGGCTGTGCTGCAAGTGATACTGGGCATCGGAGTTGCATTCGTCCAAGAATACTACTCGCTGCTGGTAGTTCGCTTTTTATACGGCATTTTTGGATCTGCTGGCTGCTACGTTACAGGCTTCGTTCTCAGTGAGTATGCGATACTTGCAACCTAATTATTTGATAGACATACTGTACATATTAATAACGACCATGGAAATTAAACCACTGAAAATATAGACAAATATTTGTGTCCCACAATTGCATGGACCGTTAGATGTTGAAACGTTTTCTCAAAATCACATCTATAAAAATCAAGTCGTATCATCTAAATCTCATCTCTCTTGGGGGGATTCTTAAATAGAATTTCTATTGAATATATTTTTCCTTTAAAAGGTGAACTGAGACACAGTAATTTATGGATTACTAAGCAAACATCTTTAAAAATACTGTTACGATCGCGCTTGGCTGCAGTGCTTGGCGTCGCCGCGCTCGTTCGGCCTGTCTGCGCCCCCTTCCACCCGCATCCTCTCCCTGGTATCTCGTGTCATACTATCACGCGACATCCTGACCGTCGCAGCGCGCACCTGCCTCAGATCGAGTTACTTAAAGAGGCCGCACTGCGGAATAAAAGGACTCAGACATGTTTATCGGCGCGTTTTGTGGGAACCCGATGCTTGTTGCGTTTATCGGCGTTCTTTGAGCAGCCGCCGCGTCCTTCGACAGGACTCACGACGCGTTTCTGGACATTTCGACGGCGAAGGTCGCGCGATATCTCGGAGACATACCCGATTGTTCTGGACGGGAACCCAAAGGCTATATAAGGAGGTTGGGCCGACCTTCGAGTCAGTCAGAGACTGAGTGGGGAGTTCTCCCGCAGCGGAGTTTCCGGGCGATAGAGTGGCGAAGTCCTTGGACGAAGGTTCCAGGGCAGGGAGTGAGAGAGTTCAGTGGAGTCGGGAGTTTTCCCGCGGTGGAGTTTCCGGGCGATAGAGTCGCGGGCGCGGCGGAGTCCCGAGTGAAGTTGCGAGCGAGGAGCGTAGCGGATCCTCGGCGAAGGAAGTGCGTCGGGCAGCGGCGGATTGTGGCGACGGAGTCCTGCGGCGGAGACCCACGAGGGGTGCTGCGGCGAGAGTTGCGCCGGAAGTGCGGCCCAGCAAGGTGTGTGAAACGAGTGACTGGGGAATTTACATTTCTTTACGTGTAATTAATTATCTGCCAATTTAGAAGATTATTTGTAAGTGACAAGTAGTGGTAATAAATAAAACTGTGTGTGTGATAAAAATCTTTAATTGGGCTATCCTTTACGAACCCCCGCATGGAAATCGTAACATTTTGGTGTCAGAAGTGGGATAGCCCTAATTAACAGATTTTGGATTTTGTTACATTATTAGAATAATAGTTAAGGATAGAATTTAGTTTACGAGAATAGTTAGTGTTTAGAACTTTAGTGAATTTGAAATTTTCTACAGTTAGTTTGAGTATACTGTAGTCAGTGTTAGTTTTGAATGTAATAGAGTTATTGTTAGTTAAATTAGAAGGTTCGGCTAGGTCATTTAAAATTAAGAACAGTATTAGAAAAAGAAAATTATTTAGGCTTGTAGTATATGTGGACAAGAAAGATGGCTGCCGATGAGCTTAAGAATGTCCTGGCATTCTTGGCCGAACTGAAGAGTGGCCAGGAAGAAATGAAGAATGAAATGAAGAGTAACAGGGAAGAAATGAAGAATGAAATGAAGAGTAAAAGGGAAGAAATAAAGAATGGCCAGGAGAAAATGGAGAATAGGCTGGACGAGATGAAGAGTAGCCAGGAAGAAATGAAGAATGAAATGAAGAATAGCCAGGAGAAAATGGAGAATAGGCTGGACGAGATGAAGAAGGGTCAGGAAGAAATGTTAGCCAGTATGAAGAATGGTCAGGAAGAAATGTTAGCTAGTATGAAGAACTTTAAGGAAGAAATGGTATCTAGTACAAAGAACTTTAAGGAAGAAATGGTAACCAGTATAAAGAAATTTACGGAAGAAATGAAGAGTGGAAGGAAGGAGAGTAAGAACCACCATGAAGAAAAGAAGAGCGGGTCAAATAATAGCCTAGAGGAAATGAAGAAGGGTCAGGAAGAACTGAAGCATGGCCAAGAAGAAATGAGGAATGAAATGAAGACTGAAGTGAAGATAAGCATAGAAGGGAAGAACAGCCAAGAGAAAAACAGCGAAGAGAAGAACGGCGAACAGAAGACCGGTCCGGAGAAGCACAGCGAAGAGAAGAACAGAGAAATGAAGACCAGCCAAGAGGATACCAGCCAAGAGGAGACCAGCCAAGAAGAGACCAGCCAAGAAGAGAACAGTGAAGAGAAGAACCACAAAGAGAAGACTAGCCAAGAGAAGACTAGCGAAGAGAAGACTAGCGAAGAGAAGACTAGCGAAGAGAAGACTAGCGAAGAGAAGACTAGCGAAGAGAAGACTAGCGAAGAGAAGACTAGCGAAGAGAAGACTAGCGAAGAGAAGACCAGCGAAGAGGAGACCTGCCGAGAGGAGACCAGTCAAGAGAACAGTGAAGAGAACAGCGAAGAGAACAGCGAAGAACACTGCGAAGAGGACATTAGCCAAGGAGAGGAGAACAGCCAGGACATGAAGATGAAAGAAGAGCTGAAGAAAAGCATAGAAGTAGTGAAGATGAGTTACAAAGTAAAGAATATTGAACAAGAAGAAATGAAGATAAACCAAAGAGAGAGGGCAAAATTCACAAAAGAACTGAAGAAGAGCCGAGAAGAGATGAACATGAGTCAAGAAGAGATAGAGAAGCGCAAAGAAGAAACGAAGAAATACCAAGAAGAGATGCAGGAAGACCAAGAAGTGATGAAGAAAGACCAAGAACAGGGGAAGGAAGACCGAGAAGAGACAATGAGCACACAAAGAGTGATGAAGATGGTGCAAGGAGTAACTGAGTGCAGTCCAGAAGATATTCAGAAGAATGAAGAGGGAATGAGGAACCAAGAAGAGACAAAGAGGAGCCGGGAAGAAATGCTGTGCGAACAAGTAGCTGCGAGAGACGAAATGGAGAGAAAAAGGGAAGATACAAGGAAACATTTGGAAGGCAATAAGCAATGCACTCAAGAGTATCGGGTCAGTCCAAAGCATCGGTCAGCCCGTCTCGGGCAGCTGGCTGAACGACATGGGGCATCTGCGACGCAGAAGTGTCGCCAGGTGACAAGAGAAGCTACATCTAATGAGAGAGAGTGTTATCGGGTGAGACTGTACAACCCGCGATGGAGGAAAGGCAGGAGGCCTAAACTTCGAGTAGCATAGGGACCTCCACGAGGAGATGTATTACCTGTTCGGGACGAACAGGTTTAAGGAGGGGGCAATGTTACGATCGCGCTTGGCTGCAGTGCTTGGCGTCGCCGCGCTCGTTCGGCCTGTCTGCGCCCCCTTCCACCCGCATCCTCTCCCTGGTATCTCGTGTCATACTATCACGCGACATCCTGACCGTCGCAGCGCGCACCTGCCTCAGATCGAGTTACTTAAAGAGGCCGCACTGCGGAATAAAAGGACTCAGACATGTTTATCGGCGCGTTTTGTGGGAACCCGATGCTTGTTGCGTTTATCGGCGTTCTTTGAGCAGCCGCCGCGTCCTTCGACAGGACTCACGACGCGTTTCTGGACATTTCGACGGCGAAGGTCGCGCGATATCTCGGAGACATGCCCGATTGTTCTGGACGGGAACCCAAAGGCTATATAAGGAGGTTGGGCCGACCTTCGAGTCAGTCAGAGACTGAGTGGGGAGTTCTCCCGCAGCGGAGTTTCCGGGCGATAGAGTGGCGAAGTCCTTGGACGAAGGTTCCAGGGCAGGGAGTGAGAGAGTTCAGTGGAGTCGGGAGTTTTCCCGCGGTGGAGTTTCCGGGCGATAGAGTCGCGGGCGCGGCGGAGTCCCGAGTGAAGTTGCGAGCGAGGAGCGTAGCGGATCCTCGGCGAAGGAAGTGCGTCGGGCAGCGGCGGATTGTGGCGATGGAGTCCTGCGGCGGAGACCCACGAGGGGTGCTGCGGCGAGAGTTGCGCCGGAAGTGCGGCCCAGCAAGGTGTGTGAAACGAGTGACTGGGGAATTTACATTTCTTTACGTGTAATTAATTATCTGCCAATTTAGAAGATTATTTGTAAGTGACAAGTAGTGGTAATAAATAAAACTGTGTGTGTGATAAAAATCTTTAATTGGGCTATCCTTTACGAACCCCCGCATGGAAATCGTAACAATACAAAAAAAAATCTTATATTTCCTCATAAGTTGATAATTTTTTAATCTATTGTAGACTTTAAGTAATAATCCCATTTTTAATAAGTAGGCCTAATTTTTTATGCTATTGTAATTTTAAAAATATAATGCTCTTTATTAATGTATTATCATCACCAGTAAGAAATTTTTCTTGATGAATACGAATTTGCAGTAGTATTGTTCCAGTGTAGCAAATGCGGTCTTTCGGGTCAGTGTAAAATATCACACGTCAACGAAAACATGCCGTTCAGGAGCTGACAAGCTGATGGCTTCATGTCCGAGGTGAATGTGCCAATAAATATTGGCATTTGTGTGTGCAAATAGAAACGGGAGGTTATATGACAAAGAACTGCACATAAAGGGTAAAGTTCCATTCTCAGTCTCAGAGTAGTTTTAAGATAACTGTGAGCTCTGAAATACATGGCAGCCAGCCCAGAGTCCCATCAGTAAAGACCTGCAAAATTCGCGGATTCATTCGGTGATAGGCTAGAATTCAAACACATATACCTCTTAGATAATTTTGATATTGGCTTACTGTTCATCTTGGCGAATCTCAACCAATTATAAACCCTCAAGCAAAGAAGGATCGAATCATAGACAAACCAGCTGAGACGACTTACAAGTCAACAACCAATGAACTTGCGTTATTTGCCCAGTGTACAGGAGAATGTGCAGTCTGTCCTGAAGGCCATCGAAACCGCGAATTTTGCAGGTCTCTACCCATCAGTAAAGTCCCAAAAATTTGATTTAAAAAACCCTGGAAAATTTTGAACCGCGACATTATATTGCACATTGCGCGGGATACCAGATGACTACCTATAGTTATAGGACTTACTTAATAAGTCTGAACACTGTAACCCGTGACTGTCGCCAGTTACTTGCTGGAACTATTTTTTAAGAACTGTTTAAGAATTTTTAAGACCTTGAAAAATATTTGTATTTAAGGTTTACAGATACCTATTTTAATTATCTAGTTATTTTTATTTTGGTTAGTTTGTAAGTAATTAAGTTTCGTTAAGAGGAATTTATTTTTATACTTTTTTATTTATTATAATAATAACTTACGAGCGTCGAGTTTATCATGAAATGTAAGTTTTGAGTGCAAATTACCGTACAAAGAAATTACCGAGGTGTTTCAAAATAGTAATTTTTGAGATTATTATTATAGCTTGCTTTTAATTCTTTTGCAAGATGTTTTTATACAGTATAAAATTGTGCGTAAGTTGTCAAAAAGAAATGAGACAGTGATCTTTAAGAAAATACGTTAGCGTGTGTGTGGTTTGTGATGTGGATGGTGAGATGGTTGGAAGGAGTAGGTGACGAAAACATTATGTCGGGAATTGCTTCATAAAAGATGACAATCTCCACCAGACGAAAACAATAAGGTGGACGTGACATAATTATTCAAAATGGCGGACATGACATTCAAAATGGTGGAAGTGACATTCAAAATGGCGGATGTAACATTATTCAAAATGGAGGTCATTACATAATATTTCAAAATAATAGATGTGACATAATTAAAAATCGTGGGCATTACATTATTCAAAATGGCGGATGTGGTATCATTATTCAAGTTGGCAGAATACAAGATGGTGGTCGGGTCAAATCAAGATATTCCAAGATGACAGAACTCCCGACGCTACACTATGCACCAGCACTAATAACCGGAGCCCCAATTATATACTACTTGCGAGTATAACAATAAAATCACAAATAGTATACATATAGGTACATATTCAAGTTATTTGAATAAACATTCATAATTCAAGAAAAATTTAGTAAATAGTGTCTATCCCATGCATTGCTGGAAATAAAGTACAGGTTAAGCAAGTAACTACTTTAAAGAACTTGGATACATTTATATAATAATATCCCTTGCATATATTTGGGAAAATACTTACGGAAATAGAATAAATCACCAAAATAAAATGTTTATGCAATTTCCAACATTTAAAAAAAATTCATTTCAAAGTGTGCATAAAATAAAACATCCACACAGCTCTTATTTCTATTGAAGAATGTTAATAAACGGCGCTGTTATTTACATGTTTTCCACTTTGTACAAAACCAGGACAAACAGCACTCAATATGGACAAGTAGTATCAAATGGAGCAGGGCTCTATACTTCAGAAAAGTATCAGCCATCTAATCTGTTGAGTTTAATGTAACCCAAAGATTCCAGGGTCACACAAGCTACAAAACCTTAAAGCTGCAGAGGAGTAATAATCTGAGAGCCTAGTGTGAATTTTCAAAATTGTGTTCACAAAGCATGCCAGTACCATAATGGTGGCATGTAGATGTGAAAGTAGTGACAGGTGGTTGAATTGCTGGGGGGGGGTAGACAGAGGTGACAGCAGTGTTAAATTGTGTTGAAGGGGAGAGAGATGTTTAGTGATTGATGGTTATGGACAAGGTTGGGCGGAATTGGACAAAGGATGGGCAGTGGGGGGATGCTGATGTATAGTAAATGGTGTACCGTGGTGATGAAGAATGGTGTGTGTTGCAGCCATGGAGCTGGTGGGGCGCTCCAAGCGTACTATGTGCGGCATCATGACGCAGGTCGCCTTCGCATTTGGCACCATGCTGGTAGCATTCTGGGGCTTCCTGATAGCCGATCGCCGGCTGCTGCAGGTTGTGTATGGATTGCACGGGCTGCTGCTCTTCCCACACTATTGGTCAGTGAGCATCATTATCATCACCCATCGTCCATCGTCTATCACCACTATCATTGTAGGAATTTGTAGGAATATTTCCCATCGCTTCACACGAAACAACAAAAATAACAAATCAAAAACAAGAGACATGAATAACGACAAAAGGACACACTATTATAATTATATTAATGAACTAATTGAAATACTAACATTCAAACAGACTTTAAATAGAAACAATAGAATTAAATAAAACAAAAATATATTAGAATGCAAAAAATAAAAATAAAAAAGAAGAAATAATTCAAATACTGAGTCGACAAATAAATATCCCGTCAAAATTAATTTATTGTAATATGCAAAGAAAGCAGAGATTAAGTTTATTTCAAATAAGAATTTGTGTTTTTGAAAACTGAAGAAAATTATGTCTGATTTGGCTTGTGGTGAGGTTCTTTTAGGACCACAAACTGGACATGGTCCCTGCTTCAGATGAGTGGCGCTCAGTCTAGGTTCAGGTAGTGGCACTTTCAGTTGCATCTATGCTCACAAAGGAATGAATTAGTTTATTTAATAGGTTGTAAAGGAATGAGTGAATATCTGGGTCAAAAAACATGAGGGTGTGTTGTGTGTACAATTGGAAACAATAAACGAAATTTTTTGTAATATTACAATAATTGAGGTGTGTGAGTGGCTGGGGTGCCAGGCCCATGAATAAAGACCCAAAGCGATCGGGATTGAAATTGGAGTATAATCCAATATCTGAGTGGTGTTCTTTTGGTAGCAAACGCATGTGTGACCATGAAGCGGGTACTTGCAGGAACAGGGAAGAAAACATAAATGCCATAAGACAGTTGAAATTAGTGTAGGAATAAATGGATGGACATGCTGATGTTAGGAGTTATGTCATATTAGTCTTTGTTTGATACATAGGGAAATGCTGAAAGTAATAAAGTATACCTAAACCTGCAAAACCAAATTATGGACATAACTGTAATGCGAAAATTTACTTTGAAATAAAAAACTTCTGGTTGGTGTAGTCTGAGAACAATGGGAAATAAGACAAGATGTATGGAGAAGGAGATAGGAAGGAAAAAAACATAATATCAATAATATAAAAGTAATGCAATTAAATAAGGGTTACAAAGTATGAAGGGTAATGTAGGGAAAGGGGAAAAATAACGCACTAGGGTTTTAATCATAACACTTAAAACACTCTTACCATTGAAATACACTTGAACCCAGAACAGCAGCAACTCTGCCACTGAAGCATCATGGTGGCTAGCTGGGGTGGGAAGTAGAGCATCTCTCCCTACCACTGTGGTTTCTCAACACCAACTCTTCCCAACTGAGGATAATTGATCTAACGGAGCGAACAATTACAATTTTATTTTGTTTTCTATCAGCTCACAGTAAAACCCAACTATAATCAGGTGTGGTTAGTTTAAGTTATCCTGGATCACAAGGAAATAAAAATTATTTACAAAAAATGTGTGGGTGGAATCCACGTGCGAAAGAAGTAAAACTTCTAGCTTATTAGGTATCAATAGGGATAAATTGTTAGGAATTTTTTTATTGAACAAGAGATAATGTGGGTATGATCTGTACTCTCTCATCCGTTCAGTGGCCTTTTTTGGCGCCTCGTTTGGTGGTTTATTCCCACGTTGCCTTTGATAATACTTCTTATCTGCTTCTGCCTTTCTATTATTTTTAGGCGTGATGTTAAATCACAATCTCCAGCTGAATAACAAAAACCTATAATCAATTATAAATTACTCTTTTGAAGTCTACCTCACAAGTTTGCAAGTCCTTTTGACATTTAAAATTACAATGTTCAGATTCCAAAAATAAATTACACTTATAAAGCTAATCTCTAAAATCTGTATGTATTTTTGACGTTTTCAATCACCCTATTCACATAAAAATGAATGATACTTATAAAGTTATTTGCACAAGTCAATAACTCTTTTCTGCCAAATAAATAAATAAATAAATTGTAGATACTTAAAATAAAATTTGTGAACTATATTAGCGGCAATTGTTAGCCGTTACGAAAACTGAGTAGTAGACAAATACAAGCAGCGTTACAAGAATTCCGTAGCATCACTGCTGCGTCATTTCTACCTTTACCCTGCCTTCTCCCTTTCCATCGTTACAACTATCATATAGCATGGCCTTAATCCCACTCGACCGCTAGTGCATGCGTTGGAGTGGCGTCGCCGCTGACGCACTATCCTCCACCGGTTTCCCCACAAATAATATAAAAAAGTAAAAATGAAAAAATACATCTTATAATGAATTCTTAATAAAATAATTTGTATAGCACCATTGGTTGTCGCAAGGATGGTACAGCAGTTTTAACAAATTCACCTTGTATTGTCGGTAGTGTTGTCCTTTAAGTTAAACATCAGCTGAGAAGGAGTAAGAGGCTGTGACTTGTGTTCTGTTGAGTGTTTGCCATCTATCGGGAGAGCTATAAGGGCGACTCTTTCGGGCGTAATAGATGCTTCTACGCCTCTATGCATAAGGCACTGGACAGACGTGCAGTCTTTGTATCGGTAACATCACTCTATAGGACACAAGCAGTATCATTTGACACAATAATAAAGCCAAAGAGTGATTTGCTATACGAACGCATTTTAGAGGTATTCTGTATTTAAAAAAATGCGAAATGGATATGAAATGAGAAAATTAAACTACTATAACGGACTTTTTTATTGCTTGAGAAATCTTGAGCGGTTATCTCACAGTCACTTATAAAAGGTTTTTGCAACATTTAGCTTAGCACGGAAGGGCAGGGACACAGGCTTCTTAAATGCACGACATATAAGGATCCCAGTTGCCTACGCACTGGGGCACTTCGCACAAGTGAAGGTGGTTCAATCCTGACCCACGGTACGGCTCGTAATAACAAGCGATATAAGCACCTAGTCTGTATGATGTGGTTAGGAGCCCACTATCTACATAGATGCCATCTCATCCGTGTTAAACAGATGAGGGACAGTTCCAGCAAGCAGTAGTTCTTGCCAGTAAATGGACTGCCAACTGATAAGGTTAACTACATGTGTGATCCAGTATTTAGATCATTAACCATGAAATTATTTATTAGCTTTTGGTGTGCCATGTTACAAATCTTCATTTTCTTCATTTTTCATTACCACACGTGAAGTTGACACTAAAATAGTAATATAATTATCATTCCCATATCCCTCAAATGGAAACATTTAATTAAGCAGGGAAGAACATAATCTATAAACCAATTTGCACTAGAGATGTAATTAGTCTGCAGTGTATTTATAATATTAATTATTAACCATATAAATTTTTGATTTAAAATTGTTTTTTGGACATAACGCCATGGCTGGTTACACTGCATGTCACAAGAAAAATCAATAACACACAAAAAAAGATCATCCAACACACAGAAAACAACCCAAAATCAGCCAATGTCAAAAAATTTAAAACACTGACAGCACAGGAAATTACACGGAATGAATTAATCAGAAAAATATTGCAGCACAAGCGGAAAAAAATGTGCTAACAATAATGACCATACCAGGCCTAGACTGTACACACTTTCTTTTGATCTAATTAAGTCACAAGGACAACTCAACCGACTTAACTATCGGGCTTAGACTTGACAAACACCTTTAGTATTTCATAAAGCTAGCACAACTACCAGTGGCGTAGCCAGGATTTGTGTATGGGGGGTGTTAAGAAGCATGCTCCCCCCCCCTCGTATTAAAGCGGGGGGGTCTGGGTGTCCTACCCCGGGAAAATTTGAATTTTAAGGTGTAAAATAGTTCTATTTTAGCAGTTTTAGGTTCTTAAATTTAAATATTGTAATGGTAAAATTTTTATTAATTTTAATATGAAATTTGTTTGAGTGATGAATAAGAAATTAATTAAAGATTCGTAGCTAAGGGGGGGGGGGGGTTGAACCCCTAAACCCCCCCCCCCCCCCCCTGGCTACGCCCCTGACACTACTTAACTTTGCTTGAACTGAAAAGAAAAACGCATCGTCCTGGTCTAATAGGGCTGCTAACGCATCTAACCAGCTGGCTTGAACTGGTCTCATGAGATGTGCTTGGTATGCTTGCAGGTGGATGGACGAGTCGCCACGCTGGCTGTGGGCGCAGGGCAAGGTTCACAAGGCAGTCACCATTGTGGAGCGCGCGCTCTGCACCAACAAGTGTGCTGACCAGCTGGACGTGACGTTTTACGTGTCCCGGGGCCAGGCCGCAGCCAGGAAGAGAGGCGACCGCTCCTACACCATAGCTGACCTCTTCCGCACGCCCAACATGCGCTACCGTGCACTCAATGTTTGCCTCAACTGGTACTGTTCTCGTTCCACAACTGCACGCTTTCACAATTGTGTGGGTTGGCATCATACCATTTCACATCTGGGTTCGATTGTGGTGGGGTCAAATTTGAGATTTAATTATTTGACAGGCGTGTTTTCATTTTGACTACACACCAAACACCTCACTTTCAATTTTGAAAGCTATTTCATGTCAGGGTCATGCTCAATGTAGGCTAACTTGGAGAATGATGGGTATACCTACAAGGTTTCACTTCACAAGCCATCACTTCAGTGCGTGCTTTTTTCCGCCCTAATAAGACACTCATAATTCACTAGACTTTTATTGCTTTAACTTGTGGTTGGTGGAGGAGTCAGAATAAATGGTATTACCCGTTTCCACGAGCACACAATACTCTGTATGTGAAACTACTGTATTCTTGGAACGATACATTATTGCAGAGCATGTCGTAAACTTGAGTTAGGGCAGGACAGAAACTCTTTATTTATTATTTAGCAAATAAACAAGCCTCAGCTTTTATTATTTTATTTACGTAATATACTTAAGCTTTAGAAAATCGTCTGGTAAGAAATATATATATATATTACATATTATGATTTTTACCTTTACATTAGCGAGATAACAATACTATGCGACAAATTTTCTTATCTGCAATGAAATGCATGCTATTACTATACCTAACGGAATAAACAACTTGCAGCCCTGTCCACAGTAAGTAATAATACCCCAAAAATAAAAATAAAAATTTGCAGCAAATTTTTTACATATTCATTGAATAATAAATCAATTTTTTCACACAAAACAATTCCAAGTACAGCAAAAATAATTGCCTTAACCAGTTGCTTAAACGAACACATTGCACAGTTACATTGTTTTTTTTTTTAAACAACAGTTAGAAAGTACCAACTCAGTTGTTAAAGCCCCATATACTCGTATATGAGGTAAAATGTAGCTAAGACATGCATGAATTTAAGAAAATTTCTAAACATAATGTTACGAACGTGAGCAAGGCCGCGACACGTGCAGGTGCAGAGCTGGCTGGTGGCTGCCGCAACATATTATGCGCCGTGCGCGCCTGGAAGATTACAAGGATTGTCGCTTTTTACCCTCCTTCCCTCCACTCCCCGCGCGGCGCCCTGCCTTTGACACGTAACTGACACCTGACAGCTGCGAAGTTACGCGAGCCGCCGACACGTTTTTCGAGAGATTTCTGCCGTCGGGACGGCGCGGAATGACGCGACTGCCTCCAGCCGCGCTCGGGAGTTCTGGAAGATGTCTGGGCCTATATAGGTATATGTGCCCGGGAAGCCGGCCGAGTGAGTGGGGAGTTCAGAGTGAAGTCGGGAGCTTTCCCGCGGTAGAGTTTCCGGGCGATAGAGCGGCGAAGTCCCTGGACGAAGGTTCCAGGGCGAAGAGTTCAGTTCCGGGCGATAGTGTCGCGGGCGCGGCGGAGTTCCGAGCGAGGTTCCGAGCGAGGCGTCGAGTGGGATCTCGGTGAAGGGAAGTGCGACGGCGGCGGCGAAGTGCGGTGACGGAGTCCCGCGGCTGAGATCCACGAGGGGTGCTGCGGCGAGAGTTGCGCCAGAGGTGCGGCCCAGCGAGGTGTGCGGTGTGTAAGAACCGAGTGACTGGTGAAGCAACATTTTTTAAGTGCAATTGATTATTGGCCATTTTAGAAGATTATTTGTAAGTAAAATAAGTAGTGGCCATCAATAAAACTGTAGGTGATAACAATCTTTAATTGAGATATCCCTTTACGAACTCTGTAAATCGTAACAATATATTTATTATCATTGAGGGACCGATTTATATAGCATTCAAAAAATCAGTAATGTCTTATAATGCATGTAGCAGATTTGAAGTACAAAATTTATACAGTGCACAAGATTAATTTTACATTACTGAGTTCACAAGTCCTCGAATACACAATTACATTATAAAGATCAAATTCCTTCTTCGCCTACACCATAAAAGACTTGTGTTTTTGCAAACTTCGAAATCACTTTAATCATTTTCCAACTGTAGTATGTGTATGTATCTCTTAATTAATAAAATAATAGTGAATAAAAATAACTTTAAACATCTAGCACATACCTGCCTTTATTAACATTATATGTTTTGAAGCCATTTTATTTTGAATTTCAATGAAACGAAATATACGAAAATATTGTAATAACTAAAACCAAGTAGGAACGAACAGGATCTGACAAGCTATCAAAACCAAACCCACAGAACATGAAAGATAGGCGCAGTTACAGGAACATTAAATCATTAAAGCCTAATCAATTATAGGAAGCACGAAGTAGTGTGACAACATGAATGACAAAATATGAATAAACAAAAGTATTAAACTCGGAGATCATACATTTTAATTTACCTTGTGCAAGTTGGGCACCCGTGTCTTTAAGGTTTAGGCTAGAAGGTATTTCCACCAAAATACATGTAGCAAACCATTAAAATCAATACATAAATGTTATGATATGTCCCAAAAAAACACACACATGCGCACACGCACACGGGCGCACACACACAAGGACCCTACCCAGTGGTGGGTAAACCTATGCCTGAGTCTGAGGAAGACTATCAAAGGAAACCAAAAGGAATTACGGAAGGCACGAACCAGAGATTTAAAACATGGTAGTACATTACCAATCCCCGAGAAGCATCTCTAGCAAGGAACCCTCAGAGTTTGCATCGGAAGAGTCTGAATACAAAAATTGCTTTACCCTCTCAACTCCAAGATCATCCGGCAGCCCAGCAAGGCAACTCAGACCCTGGGAGTATCTCGTAAGATCTGCCTGATACAGTGCAGTGCAATGTGCACATTTTGCTTTCTGCCTGAACAACCTGCTCCAATGTCTTTGGCTATATTTCTCATTACAATACACTCTAAACAAACCACACAACTCTCTCGTTACTCTATCCTAACTCTATGCCTAAAATACCAGGCAATGTTTTCCATAAACCTTTATCTGAAATTATTTTAATTGAAATTCCAACATCTTCTACACAGATAGCCATTTTTTTTTCAGTTGCAACCTGAAATGTAGCTTATTTAATTGAGAATAATTTTACATACTTATTGAACACATCAAATACAAAAAAAAAGTTTACTTGACTCCACCCATTTAAATAGGCAAGGGCCAAACCAATCCATATGAAATTTTAAGAGGTTTGGATTCCAATATGTGTTGCCTCACAATTTGACATTTCATATTCGTCACTTTGGTTTGAGCACATAACAAACAACTGCCTACAAATTTTGCAACATATCACTATTAATTTCTTAGCACACAGAATCCCTGAAAATGCTGAACAGTTTTTTTAACCCTGATGCGGTACGTCTCCGACAGAGAGGGTGGAGACATGGTGGAGTCTCTCGGTAGCATTACTGGTAATTGTTGTTGCCCAGTACCAGCTCTCTCAGGAAGAGCAACCTCCCACATGGAGTTGAGTCATGGACTATTCGGCCCATGTGACATTACCTGTGCTGGAGAAAGATGGTGGTGTGCAGACTAGCCTGAAATAGTTTTCTCATGTTCCGGGCCTGTGGACATGCCCTTGCTAGACTTAACACTACTGATCGTACACTTACCAGGACAGGAAAATGATTGGGAAAGAGAGAAAGCAGTACTTACACATCCAGGAGTAAAAAAGTGCTGCATTTATTTAAACACCCATATTTACTAAGAAGTATACTACAACACACACTCTTAGCACAATAATTTAGATCATTGACATGGCACTTGTCTTCAGCCTAAAAGTTGAGGCCGGTGCGTATCCACTACTGGAAAGTTAAGTTAGATAGATGCCGGAGTCGGCCATTTTCGTAAGCATGAGCTTGCTCACATGCCTGACAGTGCAAGGCTAAAATTGAAGGAACAGGAGTTACGCCCTATCTCAAAGAAATCCGCAGCAATACACTTGGAGCTCGAAAGTAAAATATTACGTGTAATAATTAAAAGCTACGATGTGAACGATCATTTAAAAACAAGAGAAATGCAGGGAGTTCCATGTGACGTATCTGACCTCAGCAGTGGTCTAAGGAAGACTGAAGTCAAGTGTGCACTAGGCGCAGATCCCACTTGCTCGGAGGGGAAGTTACGAAAAATTATATATGTATATGTGAGCGCTGTCAATTTTTATTTATAAGCTGCGCTTCTTGCATGCTACTGTGCCGCCAACTAGTATTTTTGGCACAATTATAAATTTGAATTTTTGAAAAATGATGTCACCAGTCATTCTTTTGCTGCAAGAACTTAAACTTTTTCCGCCTCCTGTACATTCCAGTTTAATCTATGTCAGACCTGTCTCCCCAATCGTTCCCAGAATATAATTTTCTCTACCATCTAATGACCTAGCATGGCTATCATTTTATCCACGCTTTGGCGCACGTACGTCGCCTGTAATTCGTCTCCGAGCCATGACAAGAAGTGCTATGCCCTGCAAGCTCTCAGGGCAGGCTGTTTCTAAGACCTAGCCTGACGTGAGCACTCCATGGCATGATCTCGAGTCATTTTCACCAACGTCCAGTCACACCCCCGGGCACAGTAGAGCCTCGTTCCCACTGTCATAATATTTTCACCCCACCCCCCCCTCAACCCCTCCTACACCAAGCTTTCCTGGGAACACTGCCCAGAGCGCTGACCGGCCAATAACCCCTGCCTGTCTCAAGGCCACGACTCCAGTCCCAGAAAGTACTGCTTATGCACTCTAGCGGCAGAGTTGCGAATTATTTCCCTTGGGTGTTTTAACGCCCACTAAACTCCCGCCCCCTGGCGCCTTGCATAACAACAGTACCCCGTAGTTCATTCCCAGGCCACCAGAGTGCTGGACTAGTCCCTTCCATAAGCCTAATGCTTTAGCTGTCGCCTCGTGCGAGTCGATCTCTACTTGGTTCGGACACACCTCAGTAGGTCGCACTGACATCGGTCAGTACCACCAACTTCGAGATATCGAAGTCAGTATTTCTCGACAAGCCCCTCGGTAATCTTTGGAACCTTTCGGTCCGGAAGCCGAAGCCTCCCCCCCCCCTCCCCTCTTTTGATTGCCGTCATCCTTTAATTACGAGTCGCTGCCGTTCAAACCGAACTTTGCGCCGCAACTCCGGACTGACCATACCGCATCGTCGACATCAAGACTTCACTCCGGTCGTTTAAAGGGAGCTAGGCAAGGGATGTGATTCCCACAACTTTAGTAATTAGTCAGTCTGCGTACCTCGTAGAAGTAGTGATGCTTCGTTTATAATACTTACTGCTTAATATTTTTTTATTTTTTTTTAATCATGGAAACGTCCGCGACAATCACGGGTTCGCGAGCTCCGCACCCTGGCTGACGCTGGAAGCCATCTCTCTGTATGGTGAGTTTTTGACAACCATTATTCCCCGACCATCATCGTGGTTAGAAGGCATTTTCTGCCTATTTTGCCAACTGTCTGTGAACAAGTCCTGAACATGTTTGTTTCGGATCTGTTCACAGACAGGGTCCAAGGGCCAGAAGCTGAACTGACCACTTCACCCTCGAGTCCTTCCTCCAGCAATGGGGACGACTAAGGCGCCCTGACGCCTTTTTTATCTTCAGAATAATATTAAATCACGACATTGAAGAGATCTGAACACCAGAAAATTTTCTTTCGGGCCTTTAATTGCTCTAAGTGTGCTTATTGTGAAAGGAAATTAACCTGTTTATCGTTGCGAATTTTATTTAAATTGTGTTAATGATCAATGAAATTGTCTAATAAGTGCCGGCCCATTCTTTTGATAATGTAATTTTAAATCAATGTTAACGTAATTTATTATATTATTGTGAAAGTAATCAAAAGTAAAATAAACTGTCGTACTAGGGACTTAAAGGAACTTAATGAATGGAATGTCGGAGTGGGCGCCACCACGTGATGTGGGCACGTGGACCCGGCGGAGACTCTCTTCAGGGCGTGACGTGACCCGTTTAAGGCTAGGCCCGGTTCCCTTAGCAAACGATACCGCGCCAGTGGGCTCTTAAGGCCACACGCCTCGAGGTTCAGGAGCAGGAACACGTGGTCACTCGACTAAATACTCACAGGCTCGTCGCACTCCTTTTATTGCGGTATGTAACGTTACAACCACGTCTCCAGTTGCGCTACATCTACATTCCCACATTAAAACTGTTAATAACGCCAACGGTGGGAAAGAATCGGTTTACAGGCTGACCAGGACACCTCATGGCCTGGCCTCGTGAGTCTAAGACGCGGTTCGTGTTTAAACGTTCGAAATTAACTTAAATATTTATTAAAACGAGTCGGCCACACGGAGTAGGCCTCGCAGATATAAAAATGTTTTAAGAATTATAAAAAGTCCGGCGGATGTTAAGAGATCAGTTGAATGTAAAAAGCGAAGTTGCGAGGTGCTCACCAAGCATCCTACCCCGGGTGATGAACGAAAGCGACTGCAGAGGCCAGGGCAGCATGGCGGCCGGAAAGCGCTGGATTTACCGTTAGTCTCTCCTGTTATTCATTACTACATATTTAACTAAAACAAACACACTAAATTTTTTATAATAAAATTATACCAAGGCTTCCTTTAATCATTATTTTAAGTATTGATTATTTTAATTAGGATTATGGTTCAAACTGGGTTGCTGGTAGTTCCATTGCCTGCCGTGTGGGGCGATGCGCTGTCCTTACCAACTAGCACTGTAAACATAATCCTTGTGGAATATTATTTAAAGAAAAGACATGTAGCAATTACGTAAACCTTAAGATTAAATAAGAAACAAAAGGGGTCGTGGCACAGACTCTACTCTCGCCTCTTGTCGGCAGCCTCACACGCACGCACACACGCACTCACATGCACACGCACACGCACACGCCGACGCACACGCACACGCACACGCGCCCCTGTGACACAACGAAAAATTAACTTTGCATAGTCAAATCTAAAAATAAAAAAAAATGAAACTTGGTTAATGTAGCTTTCTTTATGCTTACAAAATATACAATTTGGCATCGGTTAGCAAGACCTATCATAAAAACTGAAGGAAGCGTTTGCATCTACGTTTAACATGTAAATGACAGAAATTCATTAGGAAATGCTCCACCTTTAGACTCACCCACGTATGCTTTTGTAATTTCAAATGAATTTTTGTAGACATTATTTCTTAACTGCTGTAATTTAGACAACACCGGGTATTCCAGAGGTTAAATAACATTAATGGCCACAGGTTGATGACATGTTTTGAACTAAGGTGTGTATGATGTAACAGGTTCGCCAACAGCCTGGTGTTCTATGGGCTGTCACTGAACACGGGCAAGCTGAACGGCAACCCATTCCTGGTGTTGTTTCTGGTGTGCCTGGTGGAGCTTCCCAGTTACGCCCTCGTCATCATGGTCATGGACCGCACAGGGCGCCGGAGTCTCATCAGCTCCTTCCTCGTGATGGGGGGACTGGCTTGCCTCATCTCTACCTACATATCTCAAGGTCATGCCTGCCCGCATCACCCTGTTTCCAAATTAGGTTGTGCTCCAACTGGTTCTTGTCTGTGTTTGATGTTATACTTCTATTTCTATATGATATGTGTTACTGGCAGTCTTAGCATTGTAGTGGAACACGAATGAACCGGTTTGTTTTCACATTTTGGTATCCATCTTTCATTATAAAATAATGCTTTTCAAGTTTTGTACCAAAATTTTACAACAGAAAATACTGCAGAAATAACAACAGAAATCAACCGAAGTACAGTAGGAATCAACAAGATTTTCTGTTGGTTTCAATGCGGGAATTGGCCGATTTTTGTTGGTTTCTGTTGTAATTCTCAGTTTCTTATAGGCAGACATTTGAAATTTGTATCAGATCACAAGCCACTCCTAAGACTAATGCATCCTACAAAACCTATAACAGATACACTTTCTCCTCTGTTACTACGTTTGAGTTTGACACTGGCCATGCATGATTATGAAATGGAATATAGGCCCGGATCACAAATTAGTTACATGCTGATGCGTTTAACAGTATGCCCATGCTTAGGAATTTACAGTCCCAAAATTGGGGTTGGGATATATCTGGTCCAGCATCCTTCTTAATGGTTGCCCAATTAGGAATTAGCTAGATTTGTGGACATATTGCAATTCAGTCATGTGGTTAAAGCCAAACACTAGGCAAAATGTGCATGAAGCAACTGGACAGGAAGTTAGCTGGGCACGAGGCAAGCACGGCATGATGTTAGTAATGCATGAGGCAAGCAAGGTACAAGGTAAACTAGCAGACCGGTGATGTGCTCGGAAATAACATAACCATTTAAAACACCAAGAAATTCAAACATTGCTCATGTCATGGGTTGCCAACTTGGACAGTTGCCATAGTAAATGTAGTGATTTTGTATTAACTTTTAAGTGCAGAAACAACGTAACTATTTGCCTTGTGGTGTATCTGCATTAAATGATGCTTGTCATGACCATCTAAAGCTCCAAATAATGGACTGACAGATGTTTCTTTTGTTTCAAACTGTGCCCCAACATGTGGTATAGAATTTTAATTTATGCTTAACTAAAAATAGCTAAATCATAACTTATGTTGTTTCTGGAGTAAACAATTCAATTGTAAAACATGCCACAAAGTCCAAAATACAACAAACAAAATAATAAATGCTCAAGATGGACATGCATAGGAGTCACGTGGTTGCCATCGTGCAATGCTAAGAAACTGACGCCGTCCCCGCTACCTCTGAGTATTTAGACGTGATTTTGTTCAGTTCATGATCTCAGGGAAGGTTCGGCCTTGTGGCTAGAGGTAGGGGTCAACGCAGTAGGGCCCCCCGAGCTGTTGAGGCCACTCGGGACGCCTGAATAATAACACAAAACTTCTTCAGATAGTTCGTGAATTTAATACAGCACAGCCCAATACATGGTGCTGCCCATTCTGGCCGTAACGGTTTGCCCGACGCGACTAGTCACACGCGCAGCTCACTTCCTCAGTGGCGGCTCACGATTCTTATGCGCGTGAGGGGCAGACTCGTTTACGTGATGCGAAAGTTACAAAAGACACTCTGACATGGCACACGATATTTTGAAGCACAATACACTACACTAATACCTAGCTCTGGATTAAGTTTGGTGGCGCACTGCCGTACGACGGTGATACATAAGCCCTGACATGACGAATTACACTTAGGCGAACAACCATTCCACTAATACATTACACTTGATAAACTGGGCTAGCAGCACGTAGGCCCGTGTCTCCGGCGACTCTACGTGGTGTCTAGGTGTGTCCCAGGGACTGAATCGTTATTAAGTCTGATAGCACGTGTCGCCTGCTGGCTGCCCCGTGCGGGCCAAAACTAAATAGCCGGTAGGCTAGGTTGGGCGTGAAGCGCCGACGTGAAACCACATAATCTCCCCACAGTACTTACGTATGACGTGGAACACTCATCTTGAGCACTGATTGAATTAAGTTAAGTACCTCATGGTAAATTTAGGCCGACCGCGGAACTGTACAAAAGGTTGAAAAGAAATTACACTATGGAAAACTACATGTCGGTGAATGCAAAGTTTGAAGGTTCCGCGTTGCGCGCAGGCTGCCGGCCTCGTTGAGCTCTCGAAGGACACTAGCGGTGTCGCCGCGCGCGACCCCCCTCCCCCGCCAGCCCTCCCGCGGAAACGTGTGAATTTCGCGGGAAACTGAACCGGCCAGGTTCGGGACAAATCGCACATTGAAACATGATTTTGCAAAGACTTAATTATTAATTAATAAAAAATAATGTTTAATAAAATCCTGTGGAAAAACATAATTATAACAATTTGTTGTAGTGCGGCGGAAGGATATGCCACACCCGGCCGGATCCTTGCGCCGGTGTAGCACTCGTTGTATGGCGTTCGCCTCGTCGCACGAACTGCACTTTGCTGCGCGCACGGGCGCGTTCGGTGCACACGCTTTTGCGAGACGTTGATGAGGCATAGCGGTCTATGCGACAGAGGAGCATTGGCGGTCGGCGTCAAATGCCCCCCCTTCTCTGAGACCGCTATGTGCATCAACGCCTCGCTTCACACGCTGAGCACTTCACTGACGTTCGCCGCACTGCGAGCCCTACACTACGCGGCGGAGTGGTGGTGTGTTGTGATGTAAACATTCTGCCCTGAATACCTCTCCCACTCAATGAATGATAAGGGGTTACGCCCTGACCCGTGTCCTTTCCCCCCCTGGGACTGGGCAGCGACGTGCGCCTCTTCTAGCTCAATATGGTGACAAGTGGGTGGGGGGGTCAGTGTGGTCGGGGTGTGGCAGGGTGGTGGAATGGATGACGTGGGCGGGGGGAATGATAGGGGTCCGGCCACAAGTGTTGGCACCCCTGGATCGCCCCTTACGGGTCGCGCCCGGGTGGAGTAGCTCGACGGGGACCTGGACCACTCGTAATCCGCCAGGTAGGCCGGGGGTCGGCGGGCCCTCTGTGGTCGTGTGGTGGGGACTGTGCTGGTAGGGGTCTCCACTGTGCAGAGTGTGGTAGGTCCCCTCGTGTCCGGTTGGGTGGTCGGGCAGCTCGCCTCCACGGCGGGGACAGGAGCGAACTCTACCGGCTCGCTGTCGTCCGCGCAGCACGTCCTGACCGGGGCCCGACGTCTGCGGGTGGGGCGCCTATCCCTACTGTCCGGCTCCTCCTCCCCCTCCTCGGGCTCGTCCACGGACACCCGGAACGTGGCGTCCGCCAGGCTGAGGTCCAGCGGCCACAGTGGCTCGTCGTCCTCCTCCTCACAGACCTCCTCCCCCTCCTCGTCAGGAAACCAGACCAACGGATTCCCCACCTCCTCGGGGACGTGCGGAACTGTGGCCAGCGGCACCGGGGACCTGCTCGGGGTGTGCCGGAGGTCGGGTTGGTTGCACTCATGTGCCTGATCAGGGCTACCCACGTCTGTGTCTCCCGTGTGCATGTCCCCCCGGGTGGTGGGTTCAGGTGCTGCTCCTTCCCGCGGCGTATCTGTGGCTTCCTGGAGTGTTGGGAATGGTGAAGAGGGGGTCGTTGGGCCAACTCTGACCCCGTGCGCGACTACGCGCAGGTCGTCCCGGTGCACTTTAGCGGGCCGCCCCCTTGGCGTCCGGACCGCATAGGATGAGGGGCCCGTCCTCCACAGGACCTCCCGCGGCTCCGACCATCGGGGCGCCAACCCCGCACAAAAGTTACGCGCCCCGGACGACAAGTGGTGCTGCCTGACATATACCAGCTGACCTGGCTGGATGGGGGGTGGGGGGTGACTAGTCATGGGCGTGTGGGCCGCCAGGAATTGGGCCTGCCGTTGTCTGGCGTGCTCCCTCCCCTCCTCATGATTGGGGCGCGCCACCGTGCCCATGGCAACATCGGCCACCCTGCTTTCCCCGGGCAAAGCCAAGTTCTTCCCGTACAGAAGCTCGGCAGGGGAATGACCGGTGACAGCGTTGGTGCGGCGCCGGAGGCAATACAACAGCTTCGGCAGGTGGACGTCCCATTTGGAGTGGTCGTCCCCCAACCTCAGCCGCAGCTGCGCCTTGACCTCCTGGTTGCGCCTCTCAGTGGGGTTGGCCTGGGGATGGTAAATGGGGGTGGTGTGGTGGTCGAGACCCCAACGGCGACAGTCAGCTCTCCAGCGCCTCCCGCTGAACTGACAGCCGTTGTCCGTCAACAGCACGCGCGCGAAACCATACCGCGGGAATATCTCGTGGTCCAGCAGGGCGGCTATGGTTCCGGCGCGCACGTTGGACACCGGGAAGGCCTCGACCCACCGGGTGAAAATGTCTGTGATGACGACCAAGAACCTCCTTCCCCGGGTGGTCCGCGGGTAGGGCCCCATTATGTCCAGGGCCAGGGTGTGAAACGGGTCGCGGGGCCGTCGGGGGCGCTGCTGCTCCACCCCGTCAGACCGCCTCGTCTTCCTCTGCTGGCACTGCTGGCAGCGCCGCACCAGGTCCCGTACGTCCCGCGTCACCCCCGGCCAATGGAAGGTCTTACGGATGTCTAACTGGGTTTGGTGCGCACCTGGGTGTCCCGCCAGCTCGTGCGTGTGGTGGAAGCCCATGACCTGCTCGCGGGCACCGAGCGGCACATGAAGGCGCCAGGCGTCCATGTCCCCTGGTACCCGGGTCTCCAACACCCCGTCCACGCACCTGTGGTAGGGGTGAACCTGCTCCCCACATGACCGCACCTCGGCCTGTGTGGGGTCGTCTGTCCGCTGGGCCTGTTTCACGAATTCCACTAATCCGCTCAGGGTCTCCACAGGCAAGACGGCGGGATGATCGGGGGCCCTTGGGATGTGGAATAAAGTTGCGGGCGCCTCCCCTGGAGTGACCGGCGGCGAGACTCCCCCTGGCGGCAACAGCCCCTCCCAGTCCTGGTCATCCTGAAACGTGTTGTGTGGGTCGGGATGGCGCAACAACTCGTCGGCGAACTGGTTGTCCCGTCCAGGGACGTGCTCGACCGCGAAGTCGAAGTTCTGGAGCATCAACGCCCACCTCGTGAACTTCGACTTGCGGCCCCGGGCGGAGTCCAGCCAGCGGAGACACTGGCTGTCCGTCCGCAGCGTGAACCGGCGGCCCTCCAGGTGGTGGCGGTAGCGGCGCATAGCCCAAACGACGGCCATGCACTCCTGCTCGTTCACATGGTACCGCCGTTCGGGCTGGCCGAACTTGGCGCTGGCGTACTCCACCACCCGGCGCACGCCTTTGTCCCCCACCTGGTATAGGACGGCCCCCATCCCCTCCTGACTGGCGTCTGTCTGAAGGAACAGGGGAAGGTCAGGCTGCAGACGGGCGAGCTGGTGGCACTCGCGGAACTGCCGTTTCACCGCATCCAGGGCGGCGTCCGCTTCGCTGGTCCACTGAAACCGGAGCTTGGGTGACAGCAAGTCCGTCATCGGGGCGGTGACGCTGGCAAAATGCGGAATGAACGAGCGCAGCCAGTTGAGAAGGCCCATCAACTTCTGCAGCTGCTTGCGGGTTCGAGGGGCGGGTTTGGACTCAATAAGGTTCAGGTGCTTTGGCAGAGGGCGGCAACCCTCCGCGTCCACCATGTGCCCTAGGTACTCCAGTTCAGCCGCGCCCACGTGGCATTTCTGGGGGGCACACGTGAGGCCGTGTCTGGCCAGCCGCTCAAGGACCAGGCCGAGGTGCCGGGCGTGGTCCTCCCACGACCGTGACCAGATGATGACGTCATCCAGGTACGCGGCGGCGAACTCGCCCGCGTACCCGTCTAACACACGCACCATCATGGCCTGGAAGGTCGCGGGGGCGTCCATCAGCCCGAACGGCATGGCACAGAACTGGAAACGCCGGCCGTCAGGGGCAGTGAACGCGGTCTTCGGGCGGTCCTCTGGACGTACCGGCACCTGCCAGTACCCGGACTTGAGGTCCAGGGACGTGAAGATGCGGGCGTCGCCCAGCCCCGCCAAAGCGTCTGTTATGTTGATGAGCGGTGGTGGGGCGGGTATGGTTACTGAATTGACTGGTTTGAAATTCACACAAAAACGCATGGAGCCATCTTTCTTGTTCGCCATGACAATCTGGCAGTTGTATGGCGACTCACTGGGTTCGATGACTCCATCGCGTAACATTTCCGTGATCTGGGTCTGGATGACGTGCCTTTCAGTGGGTCCGAACCCGTATGGTTTTACGAACTGGGGTTGGTGAGGTCGGGTGGGGATGGTGTGTTCCGTGGTTGTGGTACGGCGGAGCATATCTGTGGCCGCAAACACCTGTGGCTGTTGAGACAAGACATTGTTTATGAGCTCTACATGGGCAGCGGGCACACCGTTCCTCAAGTCCGCGAGCGTGATGGGTGTCCCCTGCTCGGCGGGTGGCCGATAGCCCAGGCTGTAAACTGTGCGCCGCTCGTGGTGGCCAACGTGCAACCTCCCCTCCCTGACTTCCACAGTGGCGTCCTCCTGCGCCAGCCAAGGCAGACCTAGGATCAGCGTCTCCCGTAGTCCCTCTACTACTAGTGCTGTTGTGTGACTAACATGGTCCCTGATGGAGAGGGTGATGTTCGAGCGGCCGACAATACGCGCTGTCGCCCCCTGCGTCGCTAACTGTACCTCCTCCGCCCCTGAGTCAATGTCCCGTACGCTCGAGCATTGAGCCGACACATACGTGTGGCTGGCGGCCGTGTCGACAAGAGCATGCACTGGCCGTCCATCCATCCTGACGGGAATCCGGAGTAAATGCCCCGCCCCAGGTCCCAACTGCCCTAATTGTAACGACTCACCACACTGCTCCCGGGGCGCTGCCGCTGCCGTCAGGCGGTCCGCAGGTGCTGCCGGTGTCGCCGGGGCCACCTGGTGTCCGGTGCGGCTCGCCGACGACCCGGTGCAGGCCGCTGACGAGTCGGGTGCGCCGCGCCCGTCCGTCCTGACGGGGCGTGCCGGTGTGTCCGCGGACACCGCAGGTGCTGCCGGTGTCGCCGGGGCCACCTGGTGTCCGGTGCGGCTCGCCGACGACCCGGTGCAGGCCGCTGACGAGTCGGGTGCGCCGCGCCCGTCCGTCCTGACGGGGCGCGCCGGGGTGACAGTGGAGGCCGGGCTAGGGTTCCAGGGACAGTGGCCAGCCATGGCACTACCCCCTAGCGGGCGTTTCCCGACGTGGGGCCGCCCGTTCCACGGGCTTGCCAGACAGCTGCCCGCGTGGGACAGACGTCGTGCCAGTGGTACCGCTCCTCACGGCAGTACTTGCAGCGCGGAGCCCCCTGGTTTGGTGCCCCGGTGTTCTCCCTGGGTGCGGTACTTCGGGACGGCTGCTCCCCCTGTTGCCTCGGCACTGGCTCCACGTACGGTACCAGAGCCCTGGAGACCTCGGGGGCCGCCAACATCGGTGGCGACGCACCTGGCCGTCGGGTGGGCGGCTCGCGGCTGCGACGGACAACTTGCACGTCGCGCTCCACCTCGTTCGCCAACCGCACGAACGTCTCCAGTCCCTTGTCGGTGGCGGCCCTAAGGAATGGCCGCAGTTCGGGCAGCATCAGCTGGACGACTACCCCTAGCATGCTGCTGTCGTCCTCCCCTTCCGCCAGCCGTCGGTGGAGCCGCGCCTTAGACCTGATGAAGGCCTCCGCGCTCTCCCCCGCCTCCTGAGGCCGGCAGAACAGTGACTGTTGACACCGGGCCCGGGCACGGGCGTCGTTGAAACGCTCCTCCAGTCCGTTGGCGAAGTCACCCCACTCCATGCCGTATTCTCCGGCTGTGGTCCACCAGTCAAGGGCACACCCCCTCAGCTGCTCGCACGCCTTCTCCGTCCACTCATCTGTAGGCACCGCGTATCGTGCCAGCCTGTCTCGGCATGTCCGCAGGAACTTTGCGGGGTCCTCGTGCTCCTGCCCTCCGAACTCCGGCAGCTTGAGGGTGCCGCCGGGGCGCGGTGCGACAGGGGCCGCCGGCGTCGCTGACGGTCTGTCCAGCGCGAGCTCGCACGCGCGGCACATGAATAGCCCATTCCGGAAGTTAAGGAACTCCCGGGCCTCGGTGCACGAGCGGTGCCTCACGGTGCCACACTGGTGGCAGAACGCCACCTCATCGGGCCGCCAATGACATCCCCTCGCGCCGCACTGAATTGTAGACGTCGGCCCTGATTTTCTGTCGTCAAAGTCTGTTTTGTGCTTCCTATCTGTGTCGCAGGTACAGGTGGCGAAAACCCCTGCCGCGGCATGATTTATTGGCAACCCTGGCAGAAGGCATGCGTGGCATACCCCTTCCATGTCTATCTTTACCGCTCCGTCACGGCTCATGTTCGTGCTCCTGTTCGGCGCGTAGCAGCTGCGCAGCTGCGCCACCTGATCCGTGTGCGAGGCGCGCGGACTTCCGCTCCCACAGCCGTTATCTCGTCTGGCGTGTAACTTGACGCGCGCCTATCGCCAGGTGCCCGCTCCTTTGGCTGTCTGCGCGTCGCGTCCGTTTCCGCGCGATTCCCGACTTCCTACGCGAGCCCTTACTGGTACACTAATTTGAAGTATAAAATTTGAAAAATTTGAGAAAAAATTTGAAAAATTTGAAACAAAATTTGGAAATTAATTTTTAGAAAATGAAAGCCACACTAGTCGGGCGCCAATTTGACGCCGTCCCCGCTACCTCTGAGTATTTAGACGTGATTTTGTTCAGTTCGTGATCTCAGGGAAGGTTCGGCCTTGTGGCTAGAGGTAGGGGTCAACGCAGTAGGGCCCCCCAAGCTGTTGAGGCCACTCGGGACGCCTGAATAATAACACAAAACTTCTTCAGATAGTTCGTGAATTTAATACAGCACAGCCCAATACATGGTGCTGCCCGTTCTGGCCGTAACGGTTTGCCCGACGCGACTAGTCACACGCGCAGCTCACTTCCTCAGTGGCGGCTCACGATTCTTATGCGCGTGAGGGGCAGACTCGTTTACGTGATGCGAAAGTTACAAAAGACACTCTGACATGGCACACGATATTTTGAAGCACAATACACTACACTAATACCTAGCTCTGGATTAAGTTTGGTGGCGCACTGCCGTACGACGGTGATACATAAGCCCTGACATGACGAATTACACTTAGGCGAACAACCATTCCACTAATACATTACACTTGATAAACTGGGCTAGCAGCACGTAGGCCCGTGTCTCCGGCGACTCTACGTGGTGTCTAGGTGTGTCCCAGGGACTGAATCGTTATTAAGTCTGATAGCACGTGTCGCCTGCTGGCTGCCCCGTGCGGGCCAAAACTAAATAGCCGGTAGGCTAGGTTGGGCGTGAAGCGCCGACGTGAAACCACATAATCTCCCCACAGTACTTACGTATGACGTGGAACACTCATCTTGAGCACTGATTGAATTAAGTTAAGTACCTCATGGTAAATTTAGGCCGACCGCGGAACTGTACAAAAGGTTGAAAAGAAATTACACTATGGAAAACTACATGTCGGTGAATGCAAAGTTTGAAGGTTCCGCGTTGCGCGCAGGCTGCCGGCCTCGTTGAGCTCTCGAAGGACACTAGCGGTGTCGCCGCGCGCGACCCCCCTCCCCCGCCAGCCCTCCCGCGGAAACGTGTGAATTTCGCGGGAAACTGAACCGGCCAGGTTCGGGACAAATCGCACATTGAAACATGATTTTGCAAAGACTTAATTATTAATTAATAAAAAATAATGTTTAATAAAATCCTGTGGAAAAACATAATTATAACAATTTGTTGTAGTGCGGCGGAAGGATATGCCACACCCGGCCGGATCCTTGCGCCGGTGTAGCACTCGTTGTATGGCGTTCGCCTCGTCGCACGAACTGCACTTTGCTGCGCGCACGGGCGCGTTCGGTGCACACGCTTTTGCGAGACGTTGATGAGGCATAGCGGTCTATGCGACAGAGGAGCATTGGCGGTCGGCGTCAAAACATTTTGTTACACCAAAGTTTAGGACGCATACAGCGACGTTGCTAACATTATGAAGACTCAAATATTACACATTAATTGAATTGATATATTACTGTCACGCATGGCAATAAGCACCTACAGTACAATAACTTAAAACCATGGCCTAAGGTTGGGGACTTGACGAGCAAGCCGGAAGATGTGGGAAGGCTACTATAATGAGGCAGACACAGAGGAGGGAAACAACACATTCCTGGGGGCAATATGATCACAGAACTCAAATGTCTTTACAAAGTAATCAGGTGGCTTGCTTCAATTTAAATAGTGGTATGTTAATATGGTTTTATGTTCATTAATAATTTAAAATGTAATTGTTTAAACATCATAAATTATATTTTATTCTAATTAATTTAGTGTATATTTCCCGGAATTGAATGTTAAAGTGTTAATGATTGAGAAAATTCACTCCAGACCAAGATTTTATAAAGATTTTTAAAGTTATAAAAAACATTTGTGACAAATATTTTTTTTTATTTAGACAATATAATAAATCCTATCCATCTTGGAGGAATGAAGGACACTGCTCATGAAGTGACTTACAATTGCTGATGTCCAAGTGGAAATGGTACTCATCAGCTTGGCATTATGACTATAACACTACAGCTGTTACTTTTTGGTGACAGTCCCAGTAGCGTGCGAGTTTGAGGTGTGTGAACATGGTCGTGTTTGTTGCAGATACCGACAATGGCAATGTGTGGCGTATATCCGTGGTGATGATCGGCAAGTTCTTCATATCGGGATCGTTTGCCATCATCTTCAACTACACGGCTGAGATGTTTCCCACGGTGGTGCGCAACACGTCCATCGGTGTGGGCAGCATGTGTGCACGCCTCAGCAGTGCCATGACGCCTCTCATCACGCTGCTGGTGCGTGCTTACTCCGCCTTTTTCTCGTGCTTACTCCGCCTTTTTCTCGTGCTTACTCCGCCTTTTTCTCGTGCTTACTCCGCCTTTTTCTCGTGCTTACTCCACCTTTTTCTCGTGCTTACTCCGCCTTTTTCTTTTTCTAGTGCTTACTCCACCTTTTTCTCGTGCTTACTCCGTCTTTTTCTCGTGCTTACTCCACCTTTTTCTCTCCACTGGATGCACACACATCACTCTGTGTACACTATGTCAAACTGGCAAAAAGTCAGTGAACAAATTATCTAAGCTACACCAGTTTTGAATGATGACTTTGACCCATGCCCTAAACGTGTACCTTCATTAAGATTTTATAAATTTTGAACACTGTGAATATTTGGATACTATTTTATGGCTTGCCAGATACGAACGACCAACTGCTGCTCGTATCCCAGGGAGTGATGGTTCCACATGGCTGGATAGGAGTTGTCCTTTAGTGTGACAATACCCACCAGAACTGTCAAGCTGTCAGCTTTGGGAATGCCCTTATCTTAATGGTGACATCACCTTTCCTCCCTACCAGGTTGTTGCGACATCGCTGTGTGGTTTGAAAGTAGAGCATTCTCGTTCAGTCAGGTTCATTATGCTTGGCGTGGACTTATCACGCAAGTGCTCGCTACCTCAAACCTCCTGAGTTTTAGCTGATAAGACTATGCTCTTGCTCAATTTTATTTACATGTGTCATACTGAGTTAGCAAAATTATTCTTTCAGCTGTTTTATTCAAAAATATTGAAAAAAGGGTTTTCTTCTTCTTCAATGATTTTGCAATAATCAATTTATTTTTGAAATAACTGTGGCAAAATTTTGATTCAAACGTTTACTGGTTTACCAATTAATTCCAAAACATTTAGAGAACAATCTCATACAATTTTTAAACAAAAAAAAGCTGAACACAATTTTCATATATTTCAATAGTTTTGTTCACAATAATTATTACCTAGAAATATTATTCAACATTTTACATATGAATAAAAAAACTTAAATACAAATAGTATTTACAAACTGAAAGTTTGTCTCACACCATAATTTAGTCGGTATATACAACAGTGAAATTTCATACAAAATGCAGACCTAAGGGAAATCAACACAGATATGTAAAGTTTTTAAGATATCAGCAAAGTACAGCTTTGTTCACATTGACTTGAGGTTGATAATAATATGCAAGCAGGCAAATGTGAGATACTACGTGCTATGAAATTGCTCCTGTTGATGTGCTCTTCACTCAAAACGAAGCACTTTTATACAAATAAATGTTATCACTTTCATTGGCAGGAGACAAAAATGATATAATTCAACCCTACATCACACGGAGTTGACAGGTGGACTGATAAGCGATGCTATGTGTCTTATTTTTAGAGCGATGAGGGAAATGGAAACAGCTGGAAAAAAATAGCCAAGGCAGGAAGGGTGGTTGCGGAAGCAAGGGAGGAGCTTTACTGCGCTAATAGGCACACAACACATGCAATGACAACTACTACCAGCACCAATTTTATTAAACGTTTATCATAAATATCTGTTTTAAATTTGAAGTTATAATTAGCTGTAGAATCTTATAAAATTTAATTGTATAAAAAATATTCAAATTTTGTTTTCATATTTTATATTAAATGATAATAATTTAAAAAATTAAAAATGGCGTAGGGCTGCCCCCCTCCCCGGACCCAGGGGTCCACCCAGCCCCACCCTTGTGGGGGCCATGATAATGGCATGGAATACCACTATATCGAAATCCCAACTGATCACAACATTCAAATTTTGGAAAATGCTATGTACAGTTTTAAAACACCATATTAGGAAATTATTCGTGTTTCTGTTATAGTTGGGGCCCATGACGCGTTGCCAAAATTCAGTGTCCTCACACAACCCTTTAAATACTAGTGGGGTATATATTATATGACCCAGTAGAGGTTCTAGAATTTATAATGGGTTATTTTTGCCTCATAGTGTAAGGTAAATCATGTTTATCAGTCAATTTGGTGTTTATTAAAATTTTTATGGTGTCAGAATTGCACTCAGGAAGCAATATGGCTGATGTTAGGCACAGTATGAGTGTGTAATTTTTTAAGAGTGCAATATCATGGCTTTCAATAGATATACAAGGTAAACTAACTATTAGCACAGTTTTTTTTTAATCATATTTAGGTCTTATGTTGTATTGTAAGATAATACATTTTCAGTTCCTTTCGGCATATATGTTATTGTAATGATTGCATGTGGGACACATTTGTCCCACTATGCGGCGGCTCCAGTAAGACGTTTTGAGAAGGTCCATTGTGCAACAAAAAAAAAGGATGCATATCATAGATTGGCCTTTGGAATATTTAAAATTCATGATCTCTAATACTGTACTTAAAAAGAGTAATACAACGTTTTTGTGAGATAGGTTTAACACATGAATTGAACTATTTAAGTAAACATTAATGTACCTCAAAATATACAATTCGGGGATTCGGGCTCAGGAGGTGCTGGCACCCCTATCACCTCCCCTCCGGAGCCACACTTGGTCGCACTAGGTATTTTATTGGCTCGGAAATATTCCATCAGTCCTAATGAATGCATTTTCATATTTGTTACAGGAGGCATGGTTTAAATCCTGAAGAGATAAATGAGCTTCTTATGAAGGATTCAGATGATGATATCTCAGCCAGAGCTGAGGATGATCCAGATTACAGGCAGGAAATTAATCTGATTCAAATAGCAAAGAAACAGGGTCTTCATCATCTTGGGAGGATGAAACTGTACCAAAGAAACTATCAACTGATTCACCAACAGCTAGCAGCATTCCTGTGTCCAAATTAGGTGGCATATATACGTATCAAATCCTTCAGGTAAAAAAAAAAGTGGCAGTACAACACCACTGAGTAATAATGATACTATGATATAGTCAAATGTAGTTAACAACTTTTAGCCAAGACAAACTATCCCACCTTTGCGAGACTGTGATGCGTAAGCAAACATGATTCAAAGCTCTTCAGAATTGCAAGTATTCATGAAATTGTTTCCAAATGTTTGTTCGTATTTATTGCTCAGTGCGAAAAGAAGAGGTTAGGAATTCTCGAATTGATTTAAAAAAAAAAAGCTAGATAAGGGTGAGACCATGATAGCTCTTGGTTGTTTTTTTGTTATGTCTTGTAATCAGCTTCCTCATTTTTCTCATTATTAGTCTTAAAATGCTTTATTAGGAAACGAGGCATTAAAATGCAATTGCCAGAGATCAGTGCATGTTATTGTTTCAAAGTTACATTACAATGAACCAGAAAAAACAGACAATGACAGTAAACTGTATTACATAGAAGAATTAACCTCCTATTTGAAAAATACATTTCAAAAATACAGAACAGATATTGCTGTACAAAGCATCAATGAGTCAATAACCAAATTCAAGGGTCGATCATTGCTACAACAATACACTCCATTGAAGTTGGTAAAGAAAGGGATCAAGTTATGGCTAAGATGTTACTCTTTGACCAGTTACATGTATGATTTCAATGTTTATTGTGGCAAAAAGAACATACTTACAGATGGTACACTAAGAGAGAGATTTGTTACTAGGTTGGCAGAAACAATTTCTACTTCTGATACTGCTTTGTGTTTGATAGATTTTTTTTTTAGATCAGTGCATCTGATGGACACTTTTTTCTATGCAGCAGTTGGAACTGTAATAAAGACAAGAAAAAATGTGCCAAAAATTCTTGAAATTTCATCAGCTTTACAAAATTCATCAAGTTCTTTGGCAATAAAGTGGCCCAAAGAAAGTATTAGTTCTTAATAACTGTCATACCAATACCAAAATAACTATGAAACGAACTCAAAAAAATGGTACACAAATTAATGTGAATGCCCTGAAGCAGCAGTAGCTTTCTCTAACAAGTATATCGGAAGTGTAGATATTGCTGATCAGGCGGCAACATTGTATGACCATGATGGAAAATCTGCAAAATGATGGAAGAAAATATTTTATAAGCTGCTAATCAGCATGGATTTTTTTAAGAGGTCAGGAGAAGCAAGATTCCATTTATTTAGTTTCTTGTCATTACAGCAGAAGGCATGATTGCTTTTAGAAGAGAAAGAGTTCAAACAAGACATAAAAGATCCAGTGGTTGTCCATCAAAAAGATTCAAAACCACCAATGTAGGTGATCACCAGAAATACAAGACGGTGGTGTTACTACTGCTCAAAACAGAAAATTGAAACAAGAGCGAAAACACTCTGATAGTTATTTGAATTGATTCCCCGCAAATTTGTTTTATTCCATATCACACTAAACTAAAATCAGAACTTTAAACATTAAAAAGTATGAGGGAGGGGGGGGGGGGGGTTTGCAGCTTTTACTATACTCACAAGAGAGAAAATAACCACATTGCAAATATATCAGAGATAGTTTGGCTTACTCCATACACAAATCGTAAAATATTGTTGTAGCCTATAGAAAATGTACAATAACTTGTATTATATTTATTTCCTAATTGACACATTCAGATGGATATTTTTATTCACAGCAAATTGTGTTAGTCTTCAATAATAGAAGAGGCAACGTGAATACGAAAACAATGTTTGAAATGTAAATTGCTTTACTGCAAAATATTGGTTTTATTCCTTAACATTACTGATTGTAATATTGAATTATGTTTTTGCAAACACAGTATGTAATTATTAAAATTTGTACTATATACATATGTTTATGTTTATATTCTGGTTAGCATATAAATATGCCATCACCCATGGTCTCGTGCTATAGACCCAGGAAGGGCCTAGTGAATGGTGGCTCTCATGAGGCGTAATAATGTCCAGGAGACGCCAGACAAGTTTTTAGTTGTTGTGGGTCATCAGCCCCAGCGTGCTACACTAAGTGTGTGGCCGAAGTTGCATACAATAAATACACTACAGGTCACTGGCCAGTGACCGCTTAAAGCGGAACTGCAAGATGTACAGAGTCTGGAGGACTGCGGTGTGACGTAGGTTCTGATCACAATAAAAAAAACACTGAGCGATGGTGTGAAAGTGATGTTACAAATAATTACAATTACTAACATTAATCCCTGATCACTGTTAAATTATGTTAGTCACAAATACAAAGAAAACACTGATCACTGAACATCTGGCTCTTAGAGACGTGGCGATTAACACTTTAACAAGTGTGACCAAGCAGAGGACCCCTGAACACATGTGCCATGTGGGCACGATACAAAGCCCACCGCAAGAGTTCTCTGGCGAATTAAATTTAAATAAAGTTAGAGTTGCACATTTCACCTGTGGGCTTAATTTGATCGCCTTGCGGCTGAGTCTGTATTATAGCCTTGACCACACCTCGTGGTCAAGCTACGAGAAAATTATGTAATAATCTAAAGATCTCCTGGTGGGAAATAGATAAATTAGTTAAAGCGGCCGGTGTGTTATATCCAGGTCGATTGGGGCCGGCCGCGGAGATGTAGTCTTAACTATTGCAGCCACTTCAGTGATGACAAAAGTCTTCAGTGAAGACTCCACGGTGTGCGAACATGTCCAGCCCAGGCTCAGGGTAAAAGCCAACTGGACAAGCCCCTAATAGCAACCAGACCGCTAGGGTCGTCTTCGCGCGTAAAGTGTGTAGGGAACAGTAGTCGAGCTAGGCCATGTTTTAAAATGTAGTCGCACATTGAACAATGTTTATTTAATTATTTATGATCAAAAATGAATATAGATAGTTATGCATATATATATGGACCTAAATAGATTCAAGGGCAAATAACTAGTTACTCTAGTTAGAACTCCATGTAAACAAGTTCTTTGACATCACCACATAAATCATTCTCTTTAAATGTTTTGTGTTGTAATGCCTACAGAGAAGTATCAAACATTGTTTTATGGAAATAAGAAGGCAAAAAATCATGATTCATCCATATTTCTGTTGAACAGCTTTAAAACATTAATTTGTTTGGTTGTCAAGTGTAAAAATGCTGCTTTCAGGCACTTCAACCATTGTTATTAAACTATATTTTAAGCTTTCTTATGATTGTACACTCACAATGCAATAATATTCAGAATTCAATTTCTCTACATGTGTACATTTCTTGTTATTATTATGTGGCAAACTATGTGCTGCTACGCTTACCAGGTACCTATAACACTGTAAGAAGGTGTACTTAAAAGTGTATGCAGTTACTATCTTTAAACACTGCATGCTGGTTACTCAATTTAATGTGACCAAAATTAGGAAGTTCCTGTATTGATATTAACTGGGGTTCATATTATAGACAGAACAAAAATGTCTATGAAATTAATAAACAAAAGACTTTATGAATTGTTTGCAGAATGTGAATACGTACAAGTATTTACACACTTTGCATAACACACAACAAACACAAACATAAACATGTCTCTTTGAAAAATGCTTAAAAAATTATTATAGTATTTAAGAATACCATTGGTCAATAACAAGTTATCTAAACTGTATCATCCTTAATCTTGTTAATAATCAGGATTGAGGTTTAAAAACACAACAGTTTATAATGGTATTTGTGGTTGCTGTGTTTCAGTGCATATTTCAGAATTAAAAAAACTGCACAACACAGTCAAATCGATAATTTTTTCTGTAATTAATGGCTCCGGCTGATTAGTTTCAGTGGTGAGCATGATATCATTCTTGTCAGGACCCCTGAGTTGTGAGTGTTCACTAGTTTAGTTATGTCATGTTTAGATGAGATGAGTGGAGACAAGAAGGCTGTCTGTCGCATCTCCTGCGCGACCGCTCTGAGCCACACATTCGCCACCCGACAGCCATGCACTCGACAAAGAATATGCCAACAAAAATCTTACATTTATAACCAAACTCTCAAAAAATATACTGCTTTTAAATCGGACATTACAATGAAACACCTGTTTATAAAAATTATTTAACTTATATCAAGAAAATTTAACTTAAATAACAACTGCATTGCACTCCAGGCAAAACTATCTAATTTAAAACAACAATCCCCCAACTCCCTGAAAGTTACGAAAATTTAAAAGGTCACAAAGAGGACTTTAAGTTAATAATTTGAAAAGAAATACAAAAGGTACATGATGCGAGAACTGTAGATGATATTAATTGTGGCACTGGTGGATGTTGCAGGATAGCCTTGACAAGACGCTGCCTTCCCTTATTTTTGCAAGCACAGCTATTCTGTCGGGCTTGTTGTCTCTGCTGCTGCCGGAAACCCTGAACCAGCCCATGCCTCAGACCCTCGCTGACGGCGAGAAGTTTGGCAACGGAGACACTGCCTTCAGTGCTTGCTGCAAGCGTAGGAAGCTTCACTGCGAGACTCAAGACGTACAGCTCGCAAGTGCTCAGTAGCAGTGCAGCCAGCGCAGCTAATTTCTCTACTTGTTCACGTGCCTACTCTTGTTGCTGACATCCGGATGGCATTTTTCAGCGCATGTCTGTCTAGAAGCAATACCGAGTGAGTCTAGAACAGTCTCTTGTGGGAATGACTCTTTACAAGCAAAATAAATACTTCAATTCAGTGAAGTAAATATTTTAAAGAAATATTAATACACAGCGATTAAGGATTACAATTTTTTTTTTGTGTTTTTTCAACCACTCTTATTTAAATAAATATAAATTTACTAACATAAAATAACATTCAATTATATTTATTTTGAGAGTTCGTGTTTTTGAACAGTTTAATATCTTGCCATTAACATTGTAAAAGTTATTCATAGATGATTATCTTGGACGAAATTTGAAAGATTGTTAATTCATATTTATTTATTTGAACAAACTAGATTTGTTTTTAGTTGTTTATGAGAGCTTATACTTAATATATTGTTTTAGCTGCAGGGAGAAATAAAGAAAAAAAACAACTATCTCAGGTTACAATTTAATGTGTAGACAGTTGTGATAAAGGTTGATTTTCAAAGAATTTAGACTTTATACTTTAAGCAAAAGATTAAATAAACTAAATTTATATTTTTAATGTGTGTGCAAGTATGTCATTGAAGTACTGTATGAAACAAAAAAAGTTTCCAAGAGGGCACTATCTTTAATTCTAGGTGTTGCTGCCAGAGGGCACCATCTTAAATTTAAAAAAAAACTTGTTATGTAGTGCCATTGTCAGCCATTTTTCATTCCAACTGAAACTTCCAGAGGGCACCACAGAATGACTGTCTCATCTACTAAAGAGCACCACATTAAAATTTCAAAAAAAGTAGTTTCCAAAGGGTGCCATTTTTAAATTTCAAAAATTATTAGCAAGACTTGACCAGTAGGAAGAGCCATTTTGGACTTGCACCGAGTGCATAACGAAAGCCTTTAATACGCTCCAGCCCCGCCATCTTGTATGGAGAAGTGTGGGCATGATACACCTATGGATTCATTCGTTTACATGCATAGAGTGCACCAAGAAAACCCTTTTATGTGCTATACCTAGGGCCAATGAAAAATGGTAAATAAAAAAGGCCCATTTCTGTGAATAAAAAGAGTTATTTCGGTGCCAAATTTCGGTGAAAAAAAAATAGTTTAGTTAGAAAAAATAACTATTTCGTCATTATAATTTTATACACATGTATATGTTTGATGGAATAATTGTTTTATTTGGTCGAAATTTATCAAAAACAATATTTGAAGTACATTCACATCTAAAATTTAGCACGCTGCATTTGTAATTAAAATTCTCAAGATTACATACAAAAAAATCGGAAACTGATCATAAACGTTAGTGGCTCAAGTCCATTTTGACTACCTATCTCTGAAAATCAGCTATTATATATTTCCTGCAAACTAGTCCCCCCCAAAACACTGTACTTATTCAACAGTACAGAGTATTGTTTTTTTTTTTGTTTACTTTTTCATCGCCTCAACTGCGTGTGCGGTATTTGTTCATGTATATGTTGGCACTCTTGGCCGGCATTTATTTTCGTGTATTGCCGTGACAACTACGAAAATAAATAGTCGCCTCGGCTAGGACGCCCAAATACAACAAATAGCATTTTGAAAGTTATGATTTGATTGGCTAATATGGAAGTGACGCTATTTTTCTGGACTGCGTTTGGCCGATTCAGAGAAAGGAACGAAGATTGAGTTAAGGCCTATCAACGATTGCGTCACCAGACGCATTTGCGGTCGGCAAAATAATGTCATTTTTGCCGTTTTATGGCCTTCTACGTCTCGTAGGAACGTGTGCGACGACGGAGACTGAGTAGGCGTACGTCTGGATGTAATAATTTTCATTCGTGAAATATATGGTTCTAGAGTAACTTGACGCTTAGTTCCAGAACCCGATGCTTTGTTCACCTTGTGCGATGCTCGAAATTTACAGTGTTTTCACACGTGTATTTTATTTTCCAGTCGACTTGCACATTACAGAACTTGCACATCATGATGCCTTTTTCTTTACTGATTACGTAAAATCCTTCAGCTCTTTCGAAAACACAACTTTCGGCATTTTATACGTTTATCCAGTGACCACGGTAATATGACCAAAATGACACAAAAACTTTCAACGGAAAACGGTCATAGATGCGGAAGAGAGACATATTGCATCCACTCGGAAATAAAGAACTTAAACTCGACAGACACGCACTCGTGAAAACAAAATCATAGAACATTTCGACACTCGTAACTACCAACGCCATCTGTGATTTGTCCACTAGTAGCTAAAGTGATAATGTTTATTGCCACGCACTACTCTATGGGTGCTAGAGAAAAACAAAAGCAAAGATGGCGTCTCACATATAACCTCTTGGAATAATAAACGTTTTGTGCAAGTTCCAGAATGATTCAACGTGATTTTTCGCGATAAAAAAGGTTAATTTCGCGCGAATATCGCGATTTCGTCATATTTCGTGAAAAACTACGGATTTCGCGCATCACAGCAAATTTCGTTAAAACGAAATGCAGTATATTAACGTCTTATCACTACCAAGTAAGGTTATTTGTATTACACATCATGTGCAAGTGATTTTTTTAAAATTTCGCGATTTCGTCATTAACGAAATTTGACTACCCCTAGTACCTCCCAACATCTTAGATCGAATAAGGCGCCATCTTGGATGGAATGGTGCAGACATGGTGCCTAATGATATGTTCCTTTACGTAGATCAAAAGCATGCAGGAGATGCATAAGTTTCATCTTACTTCTTGGTTAACGTACTGTGCCATTTTAAAATTTATATTTCAATAAAGTTATATTGCGTCTCTCCTTTTGTAGTATGTTGTTTATTAAATAATTTATAGTCTTATAGTGCAGTCTCACTCTCTCCATTTGTAATACTTTGTTTATTTAATAGTTTATAGTCTAATAGTGTGTGTAGACTCTTTTTCTCTAAGTGATGGAAGACAATTTGCAAGAAGTGGTAAAGAGACTGTAGTTCCATCCTGATGAAACCTTGTACATGACCTTACGTGTTGCAGATCAGTAATGTTAGTGAAATAATGTATGTGACAAGGGGATTCATTGGATTCATTTTTAATATTCTATTTCATTGAAGTGTGTTTATTTTCCGGTGACATTTGGTGTGGGATGGCGTCCGAAGGGACACAGACCAGAGGGGCTGGCCACCATCTCATCGTCCTCCATCACAAGTGCAGGTGGCAGCAGGGGCGTAGCCCGGGGGGGGAGGGGGGGTTTAGGGGTTCAACCCCCCCCCCCTTAGCTCCAAATCTTTAATTAATTTCTTATTCATCACTCAAACAAATTTCATATTAACATTAATAAAAATTTTACCATTACAATATTTAAATTTAAGAACCGAAAACTGCTAAAATAGAACTATTTTACACCTTAAAATCCAAATTTTCCCGGGGGAGAACCCCAGGACCCCCCGCTGTAATACGGGGGGGGGGGGGGGGGGGAAGGCATGCTTAACACTCCCCATACACAAATCCTGGCTACGCCACTGGGTGGCAGTGTGTACGCACCATCTTATGGGCTGCCTCCTTCTTTGTGGAAGATGTGAGGGAGACCATGCTGCATCCACCCTCCTCCCTTGGTAACATGTGCCTGGGGACGACCCCTCTCCATAGAGGAGCAGCCGGGCTACCATCTCACCTCCCTACACTGCCCAGTGCTGGATTAATATTGTGTCTTTTGGTGTTTTAAAAAATGAAAATGATTAAAAAAAATTACAATAAATATTATAATTTTTTCCAAAATAATTTAGAAAAAAAAGTTTAAATTCAGTGTGGTGGTTGTTGCCTACATTATTTAAATAAGCCATTCTGCTATGTATGTATGTTTTTGCCGGTAATATTAACTGGCAGCTACAAGGAATTTAATACTTTGCGGCTCGCAGGCCTGAGGAAACGGCTCGTCTGTTAATAATGTCTTAGTGGTAAAAGTCTTGTTATGTCTGTTTTAGCTAGTAATATTAATTGGCAGTTAAAAGGAACTTTAATACTTTGTTAACTCTGCTATGTTTGTTACTTTTAGCTGCTTTGTGAAAAATTTGGTAGCTACACGTAACTCTGTAGCTCGCAGGCAGGGCTGCGGCAGCCATCGTGCCGCGTCTGGCCCTTCTACACGGGCTTGCTAATGGCCCCAGCACAATCACGTCTCCGTGCTTGCGCAGCTATGCTGGCTGTTTGAGAAAGTTTAACACTATAATAATGGAAAAAATATGTATGACTATAGCAATTAATTGTTAATGCCTCTAGAGATTATATACATACATATCAAAATAATACCTAATACTATAAAGAGCTTTTTTAATATTACTGCAAAGTGCAAACACATTATGCCTTCGCTTATTTTTAAAAATAGCATACATAAATATTTTTTAATAAGAGGAGGAATACTTAAAAATAAATGAAGACCTTTATGTTTTAATAATATAGGTACACCATTTTTTATAAATAATAAGTATGATTACTTAAAATGAAAATAATTACTTTACTTATATATTTTTTTAATAAGTATGAAGGAATACTGAAAAAGTAACTGAAAACTACACAGTAAGTATGTCAAACCAAGATGAGATCTTTAGTGTTTAAGAATGTGTTTAAAATTTGGCAGCACTATAAAAAAGATGGTGGTGTTTGAATTTGACTCTAGTACAAAAGATGGCGGTTTCTAGCAGCAGACAGTATTTTTTTTTATTTTACATTTGATGCCAGTACACAAGATGGCGGCCTACTGCAGACAACTGTATTTTTAAATTTGGCAACAGTACACAAGATGGCGGTCCTAGCAGCTGACTGTATTTTATAATTTAAATTTAGCTATATAAACCTGGTGTGTGTGTGTGTATTTTTTAAATTTGAATATGCTGCCAGTAACTAGCACTATAAAAAATATGGCGGACTTTGGCTTAAAACTTGGCGTACCTCTGGGGTTTGAATTTGGGGCCACCAACTATATATTCTTTATTTAGTTCTTTCTCGCCCAACAGTCACCCTGGTCTAGTGGCTAGCGTGTTGGCCAACCAATTTGTGTCCCCGGGTTGAGGGACACAACGCACTCCACACCAATGCTCCACACAACGCTCCCTAGCTTCCGAAATAAGAACCAAGATGACAGCTGCCAGCCACGATGTCAACAGTAGACAGTTCCACGCCATGTGACAAAACCACCTGAAGAGCCGCGACGTGGCTGGGCAGCCACACCTAACTCCAGACACGTGGTGCCACGCCCATCTCTGGAACCCTAAAGCACTATCTGTTGCTTTGTTTACTCCGGTCCCAGTATTCCCCCGTTTACTCTACTGGAACCTATTTCAATTCCTACGGATACTTAAAAGTAAGGGGGAGTCTGGCGTGACCTTTAACAAGCAACCGCAGGCTTTTACTGGGCACATTTCTGCCTTTCTGTTTGGTGAGCACACACCTCTTGCCCTTTGTCATAATTTTTGAAATTGATTTGTGAAAATGGGGTTCAAGTGTGTTTTTTTAATTGCAACAGCATGTTTCATAGTTATTGCTAAGTTTTTCCTACATGATACTTTAAAAATGTTGTAAAACATACCCTGAATATTTTTTAAAAAAATTGATCACCTACTAAGAAAAATTAAACACACACAACCCCAACTGCATGCAGTTTCTCTTTTTTCAAGAGAATCAGAACAAGATATCTGATAAAATTTGTGGCTCCTCCTGACTGTTAAATTGACAGGGAATAAGATGTGATACAGCGTTCCCCCAAGACAATTCCCAAACCATTTTATTCTATCAATTTATATTTTTGAAATTATTACATAAAATATAAATATCTTACTTTTTTAAACACTAGTAAATGCAGTGAAATAAATAAAATAACATTCAATAAAAACCCTAGTAACATAATTCTTGCAAGTTGAACTACTGTACTTACTCGCATAATGTCCGCAGTAATTTGGCTACATTAAAAAAAAAAAAAATAAAAAAAATGGGTTGCGGACATTGAGGTGAAGTCTGAAAAAAAAAAAAAATTCCTCAAAATTTTACATGTTTTGTGTAGAGTAAAAAGTTCTCTCATAATTAGTTTACTAGTACCCTGATTTTACGCATACTCACGGTTCCGCGGATTGCATTAGTAAAATCGCTGCTTCGTAAAATTGGCACCCTTACCTCAGCCCAGTTGAAAAATAATTAACGGCGGCACACTACTTCGCAGAGCGCTGGTGACTGGCGACCCTCCGCAGCGGACGTGAGAAATGTGACAGGTGTCGAGATAATTGGGTGCCTGTGATTAGTGGAAGATGCCACGCATTTTTTCTTTTCTCACTCGCGTGTGTGCTTTTACGTTCAGAAGCCGCAGCCAGCATACACAAAATAAACACTTTGCGTGAAAAGATATTTTTTAATCTTTCATTGAGATGGCCACTAACGGCACGGGGCAGATGTCTATGTCTGCATTAGCCTCCCTCCCTGTCCCTTGCCCACTGTGTGTGTAAAAAATGTTACCGGCAGACGTCTGTGCATGCGAGTCCCCTCCTGCCCTGCTTGACTGAAGTGAAGGAGTGCAGAGCGTGGAAAAGGCTGAGCAGGAATTTTTAACAAAAACAAAGCAGAGCACCGTCTTCCTGACATGTAAGAATTTATGTATGTCTATTCTGTTACAGCTGACGTTTTCTTTACGTTGCGTATCATATCTTACATGAAAACAAAATTAAAGCCTCAGCAAACGCGATGTTAGATAAACATGTTGATAAATTTACATACATTAAAAATTACTACCTAACTTAGGTACCTAAAAAAATTGACACTGTAGTAGCACTTAGAAAATTTCTACTAGGTAGTCTGCATTTTAACAACACTTTATGCCACAAAAAAAAAAAAAAGACAGTGACTAAAGAATGCAGCAGTCTTGCTCAACAAAGCAGTTCTATTCGACTTCAGACTCGTCGCTATCACCGTCCTCTGTATCGCTGCTCCTGTCGTCATCACTATCTTCCCAAATAGCATCATCTTCCATCCCGTCGAGAGCAACGGTGATGCCAGTCTTTTTAAAGCTTTTCCATCCCGTTACTGTGCCTTTCAGGGGTGGCCAAGGTTGCTTTGTCTGGTGCGGACTTTATGCGGATTTAAAAAAATTCCATTTCAAGTATTTAAAAAGAAATGTGCGGACATTATGCAATTAAATACGGTACTGTCTTGTAACACAGTGAAAAATGTCTAGTTGGCTTCTAAGCATCAAACAACATTTCCTCTGAATATGAAAGATGAAAGAAAGCTTTGTCTACAATGATACTGCGCTGTTTTTTTTTTTAGTTATAACAATTTTCTTGCCATTATCAACAGTCATTCAGATGGGACATACATGTATTGCATTTTTATAACAAATGTTTGTATGAATTTTAGGGTTTTTGGTAAAAACATAAATTTTTCACTTTTTTTTTTTAAAAAATTTGAGAATCCATTTGATAGAACTTTGAATACTCCCAAATTAACATTTAAAAATGAACTTACATAAAGTTATATGATAATCTGAGTTTGAAAGTTGCAGGTTGTGAAAAATATCCTCAAATATAACCAACACTGAAAATTATACAAATCTATATTGATATTGAATTCTCTATGCTGAGTTTTGTCTATTTCCAGCAAACTTTCCAATGAAAAGTATTTATTCTGTATCTACAGTTCTATGGAATTTTTATCCTATTTTTGTGAACTTACATTTTTTTTTTTTTAACATGTTCAAGATTTTTTTTTTGTTTATTAACAATTGCAACTAAGAGACATACTGTAACCAGCATATTTCATGGTAATCAACCTGTGCTGTTATTGCTACTGTTCATTTAGTATGTTATTATAGCTTGGCCTTTAAAAGAAGTAAGGCCTCTGATGAAATATTAAGGATCATTATGAAATGGAAGAAAAAAAATCACAAGAGAAAACTAGTGATTCATTAACCAATTTTGTTGTTTTTCTTAGGCGTTTAATTTCCAGTCAACTTTAGAGGTTAGGTACTTTTATTCCCGAGCTAAAAATTTTGAGGTTAGTTTGACCCTAAAGCAAAGACCACATATGTTGTTTACCTGCAGGTTAGAGGTTATACTTGTACACCAAGCCTCCAGCAACTGAATAATACTCCACAATCTTTAAAATAAGCTTTATAACCTATTTGTTTCCTTCTCACACAGCTGCAATAATTAGCTTACTACCAAGTAAAATCTTAGAAAGCTCAACATTTTGCTTTCCTTAGCATAAGGTACAGTTATACCATTTTTATTAGAATAAAGTATATGCATATATCATTTTGTTGAGCAGTGCATTACTTTATAATACTGATACTAGTAACAAGCTGTAGTGCCACTGATTATCTTAAAAAATGAAAAAGTCAATTTTTGGGTAAAAATGGATGTAAATGTGCAAAATTGTTAGGAAAAAATACCACTTTTAGCTTTAAAAAAAAAAAAAAACACCACTTTAAGCTGAATATAACACCAATTTGTGCCAAAAAATAAAAACACAAAAGCACATCTCTTGTCATTAGTAAGGTTTCACTTCAGAAAATAATACTAAAAGTCCAACCTTAGAACATGACAAATGTTTGTAACACAAAAATAATATAAACTACATGAGAAAATTTCATACCTTGATTTTATCAAAGAGTCCGCAGTTACAGATATACAACAAAATTCATCCAACACAAATGCTCAGGTAATTTAAGTACCGGTACATTGTAAAAATATTCTTACTTACAAATTTTTATAAAATCTTCTACATTTTATCAAAAACATCACACAAATAATATTTCACCGGGTTCTCAGGTTCTCATAGCAGATATAGTTTAGAGGAAAAAAATAGTTTTTATGCTTTCAGAACTTGATAAGAAAAAAAATGGAATAATGTCATTAAATATCATTTGGAAAGTTGGTTTTCAATACCAAACAACAAACATAGATGTAATAAAGAAACTGCTCAACAAATAACAATTTTTCCATGAATTTCATGCTTACAAAATATTACAATTACTGTTCTTTCTTAAATGGGAAAGATTCTTGACTACATCAATGTTACTTTTTGCTGGAGAGGAATGCTTCTATCTTCACTGAGCTGTAAAAATTAAATCACATTTAAAAATGCATAAACAATTTGGTGCTTGGAAGACACTTATGCACACTTAAAGGCTATGACAGCACAAACACTTTCACTGGTGACAAAACTCATCATTGCTTTTTTTTTTTTTCATTTTGAATGGCAGCATGAAATGGGCATTGTTAGTTTTCATATGAAAATAATGTAAAAATCTAACCAAAAGTTGAGATAAAAAAAACTTCGCTAAAAATTTATTTGTTTGCTTTGGACATTTTTTTAAAAGCATCTAAGAGACTCATTAATTAAGTTGCTCTACAAACAAATATTACAATAGTACAGGGCTGCCACCACTTTGAAAACAATATCCTTGATTGAAATGTGAAATATCCTGTAATATCCTTGTTTTCAATACAAAATATCCTGTAAAATCCTGTACATTAAAAAATACAAAAAAATATGCAATTTTTATGAAAATTACTCGATCATAATGTACGTGAATTCTGCCATATTCTTCCTAGAAGAGATATACAACAAAGCATTTAGCATTGGCAATTCAAGATATGACCTGTGCCCTGTCTTGATAATGTTGAGCTTACTAAATACCTTTCTACCCCTGCATTACTGTGTGGAAGGATAAGTATTGCTTGCCTTTGCAAGTTTACAAAGCAGTGGAAAACATGTTTTCCCATTATTTTCATACTGTGACACTTAATGCCAGGCCTGCCACCAAATTAGGTTCCTAAACTCTCTTTACAGCATTTAAAAATCCTGTAAAATTTATAGCCGTAATTGACATATTTAAATTGCATTCCAAAACATAATTAAAAAAAAAAATCAAATAAATGTAAAAAATGTTTAAGATTTGCCACTTACATTACAAAACTAATAGTTGGTATCACAATAAAATGAAAAGTAATTTAAAAATTTCTCTTCAGTATAGGCTTTGGTGCTTTTATTTACAAACTATAAATACATCCATACAACTGAAGTTATTTACAAGTTTAAAAAAACAAATGTATTTCACATCATTAACTAGCTACTTTTTCATGTTCTGTGCTCTTTTCCGCATCTCGTCAGTGGACTTGAAAGCCAGACCTGCAGATGTTTTCATTGTGCAATGCAACAGCGCATTTAACATTGGTGATTCCATTGACGATCTGTGAACAGTTTTAACCATCTTGAGATTGCTGAAAACCCTTTCCACAGCAGATTTTCTCCAGTTGCAGCACCACTCAAAGCCATTACTTTGTACAGATGAGTTTCAACAATCTCAGATGGAAAGAACCTTCCTAACACTAACACCTGCCTAGTGACTGTCAGTTGATTCATCAATCATCAGTGTGGAAAATTGTGTTTTTATTGCATAGGTAACATAATCTGCAGCTGATGTACCCAAAGATTGAATAATTATCTGGCTAGTTTTATTGCAAGAACAATGAAATTTTCTTGCGATTTCACTATCTGGAAACATTTGCGGGATAAGTTTCGTGAAATTATCACCGAGTTTCACAGATAAATTGTTTTCACAAACGAAGTTCGCCCATAACAGTTCCGCATCAATTATTTTGTTTGGTTTGGTTACAAAACTTGTCAAAGAACAACTCTGATCAGCAGCTCGTTGGTTTTTCGCATGAACGTATGTCTTCAAGCCGCCCTTTGTCACGTTCAGTTCCGAGTTGCAAGTCGAACAAACGGCGGAAAATTCCGTTTTGCCACGCCTACACCATTTAAATTTTTGCTCCCATTCTTTACGATAACGCTGTTTATAAAGTGACCTGTCCGGCGAAGTCTTTCATTTTTTCTTCATCACAATCAGCTAAGACCAAAACTACTACTTAAATCACGTATGAAGTTTGTAAACAAATGCCGCACCTAAAACATTGTACTAATGGCAAAAAATACCAATGTTTACTGACGCCATGACACTTCTTAGCGTTTAACTCAACAAACAAAAAACATTTCCCCCGAAACCATAGATATTGTACTTCATGAAACGATATGTGGGAGTATATGTTTTTGGTTTGTGGTTAAACGATTGGAAGTTCCATGGCGCTACACCTAATGTGAATGTTAGCTTTACTGTTGGATGCTTGTATGGTTTGACAACTTCAAATAGGTAGTTGAATGTAAATATTTACACGAACGAAATTCAAATATGAAAATATCGGCGAAGCGTCGTAAATATCCGTGAATGTCGCCGTTTATCCGTTAGTCCGTTTTAAGCTTCAAATATCCGTGAAAACGGATAAAATCCGTGAAAACGGCAGGCCTGCAATAGTATACCAAAATGGCTTATATTTAATTTTGGGTGTTTGTCTATGGATTTCTTTGATACAAATACCTATGGTTAAAATTATTTTGAAATTTGGTACTGAAACTGTTAGAATTTTTGGCACAAGAAATTAATATCCTTACTTTGTAAGGACATCAAACTAAGGCACAAACAAACAATATGTCAGACATAAATACTCTATCAAAGGTCAAATATAATAAGACGACTGGCTGGGAGCAGCTACTTCATAATGCTTACTGTATAATATAACATATAATATGTGAGTATAACATATAATAAATTAGTATTGAACATATAAAAATTATAATGATAAAAAATATATACCAACACCAGTTGTACCTGATTATTAGAGTTGTGAAAATATTAAGTATACCATACATGGTGACAGTTTCTCCCTTTCATTTATTATCAGTACCTACTGAAGAGTTCTTTAAAAAAATTTTTTTAATCCCAAGTGGTCACAAAACAGTACTTATTAGTTCAAGGTACAGCATTTTTGAAGACTACAGTACTTGGAATTTGTTTTATTTACAAACAAACAATGGCATGGCACAGTGTTGCAACAGTGTATTGTTTTGATTTGCCAGATAATTAACTATGGCATCTGTTGAGCCAGGTAAGTGGTAATACAGCAGATAGTCTTTAAAATTTAAGTAACTGTAGTATTTACTAACAGTGATAAAATACAAAACCCACTTGACAACATTAAAATTAACAGAGATCGTTTTCAAAGCAGACATGAACTTGAGCACCAAAGAGAGCATTTTACATGTGCGAAAATATATAATGTCGATAGTGTAAAGATGACCAATTTACATAATTCAATCAAAAAAGTGAAAATTTTTGTATGATAGATGAAGTTCTTTTGTACTCTAAAATCAGAGAGAGAAATCTAAGCAGGTATTTGGTAGGTATGTTTGAAGATCGTTCTTTCAATTTGAATTAAAGTCGTAGATTGTGGTGTCCCGGGACTACTTGAGTCCAGACAGTCTACAAAAGCTTCAACAAGTGACGAGATAATGCTATAACATAAAGTTCTGTTACTTTAAATTTATAGAACTGTAATTTAATGCGGGGAGGATTAAGAGAATTAAAATAAATGAAAAGATCAAGACACATTATGTTTCAAATCATTCAGTAAATTATATTTTATCATTTTCTTTATATGTTTGTTCAAGATAGAAACCACTGACATTCACTGTAACAAGTGCTTTAAAGCAGCACTATAAAATAATTATTTATAATTCTTACAAAGACCTGATCCTTAAGGATGCATGTAATCATTACGTTAATCAAAATTAAGTACATGAATTAAATTCATAAAGTAAATACAAATGTTACATATAGAATCGTTAAACCAAAACTGAATATTAAAGTTTGATTTCATAGAATAAAATACATATATTATGTATACTGCTGATTACCAGTTATTCCATGGACTACATACATAAATTTTATTACTACCAATTGGGGATCTAACACATACAAGAAATGCGTGACACACAAACATAAGTTACTACTGGCAAAATCAATATTATAGAATCCTACAAATTATGATGTAACTCATGGTCAACAATAATCGTACCGCAACACGTAAATTACAAATCAGATATTCCAAGAAGACATTAGGAGTAAATCAAGCAACTTAATTTCTTTTGTAAAAAGATAATAAATTTAAGAGATTAAATTGTTAAGTATATTTTAGAACAGGGTTGCCGCTTTTATGGATTTTATCCGTTTTCACGGATATTTTGGAGTTACACCGTATTAATGGATAAGCACTTCGAATCATGGATATTTTAATTGACGAACGCACAAACATAAATATTTACTTACTGCTCCCGCTCCACTTCATAATAGATAACATGTCATCAAGAGACACTTCACTTTGCTACGTCGTTTCAGTTTTTCTATGATGACAATTCACGCTCTACCTGTTATGTCTGGAATATTTTTTTTATTTAACAGATGAAACTATACAGTGCATCGTAATATATATGACAGTTGTTTTAGACACCATGTTCTGTTTCTCTCTTCTGCGCGATGGTGCGTTCGTGCGTGTAACGGAACACGCCAAGTAATATTTGTGCAAAGTGATATCTGTGACTGTGTTTTTACAGTCTGTGTTGTTATACCATGCAATCACGATTTCTATGATGGATTGACGGAGTGTTTACAGTTTGTTGTAAATTTTAAAGTAATCGTTACATACAAAAAATTCGGCTTGCATCTTTGTGGAGATTGTAATTGAAAGAAATGGAAAGAAAATGCAAGGCATCTCCAGATGGAACGCTGTATAAACAACGATATAAACGTGAGTGGGAAGTAGAATTAAAGTGGCTGAAACCCGGTAAAACGGTCGCTGTTGTTTCGAAATGCCAATGTTGAATGCATTGTTGCACTGCCACAACAGGACCAAAAATTTGGGGCTAGAATTCAAACCCACTGATGAACTGAGAAACAAATCTACGAACCTGAAGAAGTGAAGCAGTTGGAGTTTCAGGCAAGAAATCCCTGCAAATACAGTAGAACCCGTTTATAGTGAACCCACCTATAATGAATTCCCGTTTATTGTGAATTTCCGTCTCAGTCCCGGAAAAATGATTTGAGGTTATGTATTAATTTATTGGATATAGCGCACAACTTTTGTCAATGTTGATACGTTTTCCCGTGTACCACGAACAAATTTTGCCGACATAATGCACATTTATCTCAAACATTTTCATATAATTAAAAGTTTTTTCACAAAACGTCTCTTCTGGATCACATTGAAGTTTTTCTCAGCAATACGCTACTCGATTGTCCACTGTTCATATTATAAACAAGTCGTATTCGAGTGGCCTCGGTAGGCTACGTGTAGCCAAAAATGGTGATCAGTTTGGTGAAAATAAAAAATAGTTTTCCCTGCATAGTTAAAGAATGGGCGAACACGTGTACATTTATTATGTTATCAAAATTATAAATAAATTACCGCCACACAATTACGTATGTACATTATAGCAGCAAATTCAATATTTTTACGTCTCATTTTTATCGTTCACGTTTCGGACATTCTGATCAGATAAGGTTCGCAAGACTACCACTAGATAGAACTCTGTGGACTAAATTTTTCCATAGAAAGTAAGAAAATTTCGTTCCAGCTTTAGCAACTGCGATACTAAATGATACGTAGTGATCTTTGATGCGCCAGACTCGTTATTTTTTGTTTATTTACTTTTGACGGTAAAAAGAATATTGTGTTATTAAGCTGCAAATGTGCTTCAATAAGAAATACGTACATAAAAAAGGTGAAAAACGCGTTAAAAAACGTAAGGCAATATCTGTGCGAGATAAACTGGACATTATTGAAAAGGGAGACTCCAACCCCACTGTCCCGCACGTGTTAATAGCAAAGGAACTGGGAATTGCAACATCCACATTAAGTACAATATTAAACAAGCTGAACAATCTTTTTTCTCAAGCTGTGATAACGTCATGAGTATTAAATGCCCGAAAAAAGGATAATACGCCGATTTCCAAGAACCATTAGGTAATAGAAAGTGTAGTTCATTAAAAATATTATCTGCATTTGCTCATAAAACTGTTGCTTTGAGTATTTTCATTCGTTCTTTTCATGGCTTAGGCCTATGTGTAGTTAAGATTTTGCTTTTGAGTATGTATTGCCAATATAAAAGTTTTCCCAGATATAAAGTTTCCCCTCTATAGTGAACATATAAACTACTCCCTTCAGATTCGTTATAACAGGGTTCTACTGTACGTCATAGTCTGTGTATATATTTTTAAAGTGCTTTTTGTGAGAACCTCATACTGGTACTTAACTCTTTACATGTAAACTTATCAGTTTTTTTATCTACATTCATTATTATTATTTTAAAGAAGGCCTATGCAACTGGAATAAAGGAAAAGCTGATTTTTGAAGAAATATACTTATAATACTTTGTTTTCTCCTGTGTCTTAGCTGTAAAAATAATGTTGGCACGAATGAAAAACCTGTTTACAGAAATTTTCTTCTTACAGGATTTTACAGGATTTTTTATGGTCTAATACAGGATTTTATAACCATTCTTGGTGGCATCCCTGTTTTAGAACATAGCTAATTTTAAATCTGAGGAGCTCAATTTTCTGCAAAATGATTTTAAAAGTTAGTTTTAAAGTATCCAAATATTTCTCAAAGTTTTCTTAATTTTACAATCACATCACAATATTTTTAAATACTTCAGTCATTTACTTCGAATCTTCAGTTATATATGACATATGTACTCACAATACATATTATGAACATGTTTTGCTAGTAAATTATAAGTTTGCAAAACTACTACTACCACTGAAGAATAAGCAACGGCGGGTGCTTAACAGTGTATCTAGGGTCAGACTGAAGTAATGCGAAAGCGGTTTACGGTCTGACCCCCTTTCCACAGGAAGGGCAGTAGGAGGTTGTTTTTTAGTGGGTAAAAATCCCACGCTACCAACATTATATTCCATTTTTCATCTTTGTTGGTGTCTTTTTGAATATTTTTCAACCTCTATTAAAAAAAATTTAAAAAAAACTACTACTACATATTGACATATTTTATGTGTTCATATATATTACTTCTACCCCTTTCTTAGCTTCAGAAAGGAGTTAAACTTTTTTGGTCTCTTAACTCATCTCTCTAGGATGGCATTTCTTCTCTCTCGCTGCATTTTATTGCAATTGAGCAATTCGTGCTGCATGCAGCAAGGGATTTATGATTTTAACTGCTTGAAATCCTGCATTTATCACCAGGTCATACCTTTGTCTTGCAGCACCATACAATAGGCTAACTTTTTCCACATTCGAAATAATTTTTTGGTTTTATTCTGCAGTACAGCCTCCAGTCTTTGATGAGACAAATCAAAGCACAGTAAACTCCCGAACCTATCGATGCCCGGATAATTGAAATCCTGTAAACATCGGGAAGTGAAGTCTTTGTGTAGTGTGTCTCAGCTTATTGGGATGTAAACAACACAGGAATGTGTTGCCATGAAGTTTGTATGTTATTGAAAATTCTCCACTAATTTGGTGTTGTGTTATGAAATAGAAAGAAAAAGGAACTCTTGAATTCGGTACATAGAAGTTAAAAAATTACTACAAACGAACCTCCTTGTTTTGACACTCCTCTTTCTTAGGGGCTCGCCTCGACAAGCGCTTGGTGCTGCGCCGAACTGTGGTACTGCCACTGCTGCAGCCACTCACGGCCTTGCGACTCAGCTTAATCCTCACTTTCATCGACTCTGCTTCATCGGACTGCACTTCTTCATCTACATCACCTTCCACTATAAAAAGAAATCAAATTTACATTTTAGGTTGTCATAACATTAATAAAGTGCATGCATTATAATTTAAACTTATTGAAACACACATATTATGTGACTTTATTTAATTATTATTTTGCTAGCCAAAGAAGAGAATTATTTCTATTTAATTTTATTGTACGGCCAAAATATGAAGCAATTTGTGAATTTTTCTGTTATTTGACAGAAATTGAGTATTAATAATTTAACTAGCTTTAGATGTCTTGTTGATTTTGAGATCTTTAGAGACCACTGAGAGGTGAAATTATACACGAAGCAACAATGGAATGTTTTGGTGGTTGAAACAGGTGAACCTGTTCCATTTATACTCTCACAAAAACTCTTCTGGAAAGCAAGCTCGGATCACCATGGTGGGCTACAAGTGATCTGACTTTTCAGCCACAGTGATCCTCTTGTCATTAATAAGCCAAGTTACTTTACTTGATGATGATTATGATCATAGCCCAAACATTGTTTACCTTTGTAAATGATATTAAAATAAAACCAGTTTAGCAAAATCCTGCTTAAACATATTACCCACTGCTTAAATAACTGACACACATATGTGGTTCAAATATCTCCCCACTTTTTAACCACAAAAAGTATCACTTGAAAAATTACTTTTTTATTGGATTATAATATAAAATCACCTAGTAAATCTTTAATGACACATAAAATAAAGCTGAAACTTTCCAATAAGCTCACATTATCATACTACAAATGCTATTAGAGTTAGTTTGCCACTAGCACAAGAAATATTCATCAGACTAAATAATTACATATAAAATTATTTTATTTGAATGATTTCAAAACTGGTTTACAAATTGAGAAAGCTCTGTTTTTAAAATTACCGTTTGTTCTGAATATGCTTATCACCCAACATATGTTACTGATTAATGTTTTTTATTGAGCTCTATCACAATCATTCAGTATAAGTACAGTGAAACTTATTTATACTTTCCAAGAGACCAACAGAAAAAGTGAAAATTGAGAAAAGCATCACATACTTATGCAGCTTCAGTATTTCAAGCATTTAAAATAAAACATTTTTGATATTTTAACATTTTAAAGTTACTCTTTGAGTTACCTATTGGTAGCAACCCCAAAACATGATACAGAAATATTTGCAAAAATGATTAAATTAAGAGGTTTAAGTTTCTTTTGCAAAATTTCAACAATTTTGTGAGAACAAGTCTGGCGTGAAATATACTATTTCCACCAGATGATCAATGCAAATTTCTGAAAATATCACATGGTACATCATAGATTAATAACAGAGAACAAAGGAAACACATTTTCAATACTTAAGTACATTAATATTTCTAAAGTTGTATTTTTTATACTAAGGCCCCAACTGATGGTATTAATGAATGGCAAAAAAGGTAGACGTTGCTCTTTGTGCTGTTCATACAACTCAAAAGTTATACATCTTATATGTTCATATTTTTGCTTATTAAGAGATAATGCAGGACAGCATTGTTTACTAGAGAAGCTATCACACATTCTATATTTGTACCTGGTTTTACATTACTTTTGTATTTCGTGATATGAAACTAAGACTTATGTAGTTTTTCAAGAGCAGAAAAACTTTATTTCCCAGAAAACATCGAAACACGTGTGAAAAATAATACGGGGTCAACCTATCTTCTCATTTGTTTAAACTTTGTATTTTAATAATTTTATAGTTTATGTCATAAAATAATTGTTAATGGCATGAGAAGACATATTACAATGTGTTTTATGTATTTTTAGCCCCAACCCTTTGTTTACATTTAATTCAGTTGTTTTTACAAAATCTAGAAATGTACACATTGTGTAAGTTCAGCAGTGTTTATTCTATATAACACGAGTTGGTATACTGTTTTATTTAGTATCTACTATGTGTCTCCATGATTTAATAGTAAATTATCTGAGTTATTTGGATGAATTCAATGAAGGATATAGATGAAAATATGTAAATTTTTGGGGATGGTTTCGGGAACAAAACTATTTTTACAAAATAAAAAATTCTCAAGTTTTAATGCATATTCTATAGAATACCAATTTTAAAGAATTAAAAGGCAAAAATGAACTCGTGTTACAACATTTTGGAACTCTTTTTTTAATGTCAAACATATGAAAAAATATATATTATTCTCATAATATAAAATATTATTCCTAGGTCTAAACTATATAATGAGGCAAATACAAAGTGTAAACAAACAAGAAGAAAAATTAACTTAAATATTTTTCACTTTTTCAGCCATTTCCTGATTAAGAATGTTTTTTTTCTTGAATTAAAAAATAATACTAAGGCATGTTAAATGTCCAGTCACTTACTTAAAAAAAGAGAGGTTGGTATAAGACCAGAGGTAAAATATGTAATGGCATACTTTATAAACAAAAAAACAAAGCTGTCCATTTTGAATAAATAATCAAAGTCATGAAGATACAAGATGCACAGTACAAAAAGCAATGTATTACACTTGTCCCTTAAATTGACACAATTGACTGGCGCTGTAGCGAAAAAAATTTACATCCACAATACAGTAGAACCCTGTTGTAATGATTTTCAAAGGGGTAAAAGTACGAAGAAAAAACATAAGCATGAAACACAAATTTAGCACTTGAACTTTTAACCAATGGATTCATCAAGCTATGTAAACAATTTTCTTGATAAAAAATTTCCAATTGATCAGTTTTCAGAAGAGGTTAGGAACAACTAAATTTCAATGGCCGACAAAACTAATCATTAATTTAAAGTCCTATCCCTGCTACGGTCAGATATGCTTCTCTCTCATGTTTTGTTACATGTTTGATGTCACTGTGTAGTACCATTCATAAACTTTATACCCAAACCTTGTTGTTAGTAAAAAATGCTCTTTGACTCTGAATTCTGCTATTGTTGTGTTAACCTGAAAGTTTATCACTGCAAAAGGACTCATCTCTTGTCTGGCCTTCCGCATGCCAAAGATGATGTGGTGGAGCTACGAACTCCCAAAAACCTGCCATCCACTTAGGAAATTTAGGGATATTATGTATAAAAGTAAGTTATGAATAAAATATCCCAGAAAGTTCATAGTCATTCCCCTTTCTTAAGGAGGTTATTTTTTTCTTGAAAGCAGTGTTATTTTTCACACAATTTGCAGCAAAAAGTGAGGTTTTTATTTATGCAAACTTTTATTTGACAGAATTTAATTTAAAAAATTAAACCATAAACAAATGTTCATAAATAATTTCACAGAAATTCCATTTTGTAATTTTTTTTATCTTACTACATTTAAAACTCAAGGTGCAGAATAATTCAAATTGTAAGTGTTGATTTTAGTCATCAAAAGACAGCATAGTGAACTGTTCAACAATGCTTTCTTTCAGGTTCTGCCTTCTGTCTGTGATGACTAAGCTGTAGTGACTAAGTAACCGTTCACTGACAACATTGTTTGTAGGTCTACAAACTGCACTCAGGACTGATAATGCAAACTGATTGTAATTTATAGACAGAGAAGTCAGCACTTTCAACATATCTATGTGCTTTTCTGCCTTGCATATCTCTTGCAAATCTTCTTTAAAGGACTTCGTAACCTTTGAAAAAAAGTTCAATGTTCTCAAAATTAGAGCTGTGCCGATCCGTATCGGCAGGTACCGATATTGCCGATATTTTGGTGTATCGGATCGTATTCAGGATCCACCAAAACGAGAAAAAACTTGCTGATACGGTACTGTATGTTTTTGTCCAGATATTGTTATTGTTGAATTGTTTTACTTAATTATTTCGAGGATTTGTAATAAACTTTACCATAATTATTGCACAAATAGGAATGTAATAATTATTTAAAATTAGGTTTCATAATTAACTTCGCAACACGGTATAAGTTTCCCCGAATTACGTTTCCCTTTTCTTGTCATGTTTATCGTGCAACATAAAATGGCGATGTCTCGCAGTCCGTACACAAAGACCGGGCGCGGTAATAAAAACCGTAAATATACATTTAAGATGTGTACAAAATACAAAATGCTTTAGCAGTTTTCTTAAAACATGTCTGTTTAGCTAACTTATCCCCAAAAATAAATTTTCGCCAAAGCCAACTAATACGCAGTTTTATTTCTGTTTACGTTACATACAACAGGTCTGCCGGCAGTAGTTTGAGAAGTTAGCGAGAGATGGGTCTCCCGTCGCTACATTAGGTAGTTTTTACGTTTCAATGCAGATGGCTCTCAAAGCGTAATCGATTGACCAAATTTCGATTTTCTTTTAGTGTACCGCTTGAATACAATACGGCAACGAAACTGCCCAAAATTATTATTTATTGTGACGCCTGTAACTTTCCGAGATACTTCGGCTTTACTATCAAAATATAAACAAATGCAGTAATTAATACATCCTTGAATTTTTTTACTACTTTTTTTATTCCAGTTATGCTAAAAGTCGGCAATTAACACACATGGTTATTTTTCTGTTTGAGTGGTGTTGAGTCAGTACATTTTAATGGCTGAATAAAAAAAAAATATTCTTGAGAATACCATGTCATTCGTTTGGAAATACTTTACAGTTTTAGAAGACGATAATTCCAAAGTTAAATGTACAATTTGTGGTGTTATAAGATCAAGCAGGGCCGCTAAGAGAATTTGTGAGCCCCTGGGCAGCTGGGGTAGTAGGCCCCCTTCCTTTTTTTTGCATACCACTACTACTTACTACGTATAGGCCTACCATAAATATATATGGTATCGTAAAATTGCATCCTTCATTTGAACATACATAACGATTTCCTAGTTACGCAAAAAAAAAAAAAAAAAAGAGAGAGCATTTGCATGTATTATCTCAGTGCACTTTTACATTGTTAATCCTATCAAAATACAAATAATAATTAATTTTGATGTATGTATTGCTAAAAAAATCTTAAATGGTACCTAATCAGAAATTGCACTATTATATGAGTGTTTAAAATACATAAGTATAATTTATTCTGAATATAAATATTATTAAAATAATTTAAAGTAATAATAAATTTATTACTTTGAAAATATCAAACACATTGAACCACATTCATTACATTGAAAAATTTGTAATACATATTAATAATTTATACAAATTAATTTAATACCCTTAATTTGATGCAAAATCATAAATGACATGCATTTTAAATAACAATGATATATACTTTACATCCAACTAAAACATAATTAAAATGTCATATACTATATAAAAATGTCTAAATTTAATAACACTTCAAAATGTTTTACAACAGAATAGTCATTACTTCATATTGAATCACTACATTCAGAATAATCATACACTGTAGTATATTATTTAAAATTTTAAACATATAATGCATTTTAAAATATGCTACTCAATCAGGGTATCCAGCAAACCAGGATAGAAAAATTCCCTGACTTTTCCAGGTTTTCCAGACAAAAATGAAAATTTTTCCAGAAAAATTTAGATTGATATCTTTCAGAGATTTCTTAAATGAAAGTAAAAAATCATTTGCAGTTTGTGACCCAGAAATGCAGAGTATTAATATCGTGTCGCAACAGCTTCCTTTTCCTTGTCCCAAAATCTGACGTAAATATCCATTTGCTGCATTTGAGCAACTTTGTTTAAACTATCATCAAAAGCAAGAACAATATGATGACAGTCAACAACATTTTTTAACATTTCCTTTTGGAAGTAAGTAGCAAGGCCTGACACAATTGTGTATGCTAATTTGATTTTCTGTAATTGCATTCCTGCAGCTATTTCACTATCTGGACACATTATTTTGAATAAATATACACTATTGGCAGCAGACCTAAGCGAAGAATGCTGCATAATGGCATTCAAACACCACAAAATTTCTGATTTTGTAACACTGTCTTTCCTGAAATATTGTTCAACACCTCGAGAACTCACAGACTGGGATCTACTAGGCAAATCACTATTAAGTGACAAAGAGCTTTGAGATGATTTGACGTTACCTGACGAATGAAGTTGTTCATTAGAGGCTTGTCCATCAGCAACTTGTTCATCGAATTTGCTTATGGTAACTTTAGACACAGCAGTAACCGATTTGAAAAAAATACCAACTGACTTGGAAGAATTCACTGCATTATTTGCACGTTGGTGTTTTTGGCCTTTCATGTGGCTTGAAAGAGCTTGTTCGCCCATATTACTGAAGGAAACGACAGTCTTGCATAATTTACAAAAAAAAATTAAATTTATCGTCCGGCACTTTCGCGCACCAACTAAATGCTGGGTCAAGTAGCCATGTCGGATTGAACGATGTTTTCTTGAATTTAGACATTATTCACCAAAATTCTAGAGGCCTAGTCGCAGCTCCAGTAAAATATAGCAGAAAGACCGCGAAAGATTCGCAATAAACAATGCTACATTTTATAACTTCCTAAGATCACAGCACTAAAATTCGTAAGTATTTTGGCTATGATTAGAGTACAAAAATTTCCAAAATAATATTTGTATCTTTCAAAGAAAATTATGTTTGGCAATCTGAGAGAACTGACGAAACGTGTAAACAAACGGAAGAAACTGCAGGCGCCGGTGGTTGGTTCGGCCAGCTTCGGTAACTACACTCGAGAACCGCCAAAAGTATGGTATGTTGTAACCCAAAATATGGTACAGTAGCAATATATTAGGCAGACTAACTATGAACACTAGCTTACAAGTTTACAATCTATGGTATTATCTGCCCCCTTCCTAATGTTGCGTGCGGTATTATCATCAAAATACGGTATGCATGTCATACGTACGGTAGGTATTTATAGACTTCATGAAAGCAGCACGCTTGTATGTCGCAAGTCCAGATACGTAAAGGAAAACATTAGTTTAAATATGATTTGATTTGTAAAATAGTAAAACTAAAGAATGTATTCTGTAAAACTTTGAGAAAAACCCTTCATGATAAGCGAGTGTTTAGTGGTTTTGGTGATTTCCAGAACTTTCACAATTTTCCCTGACTTATCCCTGACTTTTCCCTGACCACCAAAATTCCCTGACTTTTTCAGGTTTCTCAGGTTTTCCAGGTCGCCGGACACCCTGTCAATAATATTGATTTACAAACAATTAAATAGTTCAGAATAGTGGTGCACCGATATGACTTTACCGATTACCGATTCGATTACGATTATGAGAGCAATAATCGGCAGATACCGATTCAGTTACCGATTATAATGAAGAAATTTTTTTAAGTGTAATAATGCACACAAAAATTTTTATTCCCATGTGAATTTAATAACAAGATAAGGTAAAGTCGCGAATACAGTTATAGGTAATAACAGTATAAAAATATATAAAATACACTATTAAGTCATTGCAAAGTGTAAATTAAATTAACTTCTATTTATATTTGTTATTGTAAACAACTTTAACTACAGTCTAATAATTGTAATTTACAATGTGTAAGTTTTTGTTGCGGAAAACTAGCATTATTATTGACTATGACATAAGGTTGCATCAAGAAATTACCGTTTAACAATGTAAACATGCTGCTTTATTTTGTTCACTTGAGTTTATAGAAAAATGTTTCCACACTTCACTTTTTTTCTCCCTACTCGCCATCTCACAATAATTATATGAAAATGACTAAAAACCAATACTAGCACATGTGATTTTATTTATGTTGACTGAATATATAAAATTATAAATACTTTTTCACTTATCACGTCATACAAATAACAAACGGATAATGTTACCAAAGACGCCCATAACGAGTTTGTAAAACGCAGTGATAAAAACTAGAAGGTATCGGGACCACGATTTTGAACCGCTACTACGACTCGAAAAGATCGATTGTCATAGAATCCACTGCAACTGTTTGTGGTATTTTGATTGCGTGCCATATATTTTACGTCTCTGGCTATAGGTAATGTACAAGGCCACTAAACAAAAGACGAATCGTAAATAAACGTGTAGGAAAAATGTCTATTTTACTGTTCGAGGCAATGAGATTTATTAAACTTAACGAAATATCTGTAATTATATGACGGGGTTAGATGAATTTTGTAATATATACAAATATTACCGTATTTCATCCTAAAATGTGTAACAAAATATTACACGGTAAAAACCTACTTAATTACGCCGGGACGTAAATAATCGGCAAAGTAATCGTTAAGATAATCGCCGATTACGATTAATCGGTAAGTACCCATAATCGCCGATTACGATTCATCGGTATCCGCATCGGTGCACCACTAGTTCAGAAGTAATCACAACAAATCTGTTTTCCGTGCCTTTTTCAAAGCAAAATTGTTAATTACATCGTCGTGGTTCAATGACCGAGCGAGATCAGGCTCTAAGGCAAGCAAGGTGAACCCACTAATCCTTTCCTGAGACATGGTTCAGCGATGTACATTTTTTATTTCCTTCATTTTTCTGAAGGACCTTTCGGCTTCGGCAACTGTCACAGTAATTGTGCAGAACACTCGAACAGCGATACACATGTTGGAAATAAACTATCCAATTTTAATCTCCGTAGTGTGTTTAAAAGCTGGATTGGTTTCAACTGGTTTGGACCGATATTTTAAACATGAATTGATTTGAGATGTTTCATTTCATCAGATATCTCCATGACACCCCCTCCAGCCAGGGCCCATCACCGCATTCTTTACTTCAGAAGGGGGAGTCTAAATGAAATTGACTCCAAGTGGAGGGATGTACGGGACCAAGCAAACCTATTGTGCTCATACCTGGCGTTCCCATTTCTGATACTACGTATGTTATTGGTTATCGACTGTATTTTTAGGAACACACAAAAACAAATATATATTGTACAAGATGATTTAACAGCAGGGGAAAAATGTTTTTCCAGCCATTTATTATCCACTTCCCAGCCGGGCGCTCGGGCCCCTAAGGCTACCGGGCCCCTGGGCATTTGCCCCTTTTGCCCCCCCCCCCCCCCCCCTCTCGGCGGCCCTGAGATCAAGAGGTAAGTTGTAAGCATTCATTTGCCTAATGGAGGGGGGGGGGGGGGGGGAAACAGACATTAATCACACAACAAATTTGCAACTCCTGTTATATTTTACATTTTCATTTCATTTTGATACAGGTGTAAGTAAAAATTGAAGGTTGGAGGTATGTATGTATATCATTTTTATAATAATAAAAATTTTAGCTATTGAAACATTCACAAAAATGTCACAAAAATGTAAAAATAAGTACACACAAATATTAAATTTTTTTTATATTGTATCGGTCCGGGATTGGCCGATATTAAAAATTAATATTGGCATATCGGTAGATCGGTGTATCGGCAAAATTTGTAGATTGGCACAGCTCTACTCAAAATGATGGAGTTTGGGAATAGTTTTCATAAGTAAAATAACATGTTCCGACTTCTTTGGGGTGAAACACTTATTTAAATTCCTGGATACAGATGCAGAGGGGTCATTGTATAACATCATTACCAATAGAATAATTTTTCTTGGTGTTCACATGTTTGTTATTTTTTATGTGCTTTGCAATTTAATCTTTTCTTTCAAACATAACTCGGCAGTTGCAGAATTTTCACATTAGTGTAATGGCATCGGCTGTATAAAAAAAATGGGTGCGTGTACATATGTACGCATGTGAGAAGTTATACTTCTTTGGCATCATTAAAAAATAGTTTTTAATTGCATGCAAATAATTAATTACAATAAAATAATAAAAGGGCTGGAAAAAGATAGTCAGCACAGTCAATAAAGTTCAGTTTAAATTTGAAAAATTAAATAAATAAAATTTAGAGAATAATAAATATGACATAATTTGTACTAAATATTATAAGATTCTTAATTTTAAATATTTATTATTGATTATTTAATATTTTAAAAGAAAATAAATTTAATAATAAATTCAAAAATAATTTAAATGTATTCATTTTTTAAATATTTATTATTTTTTAAATTTAATATTCACTTTTCATTTTTATCAAAAAGTGTTCATTAAATTTGTTTTTTTATTTTTATAAATATTTATTATTTAGTCAATTTAATAATAAATATTAAAAATTAATTTTTTAATTTGATGTTCAATTTTAATTTTTATCACAAATTTTTTATTAAATTTATTTCTTTATTTTGTAAATATTAAATAACCAATAATAAATATTTAACATTAATAATTTAATAATATTTAGTATTAATTATATGAAATAATATTTTAATTTTTATCAATAAATAATACATACAGATAGTTAACCTCAATTATATTGGAGCACTTGAAAAAGTATATAAGCACAATTTTTTTACTAATATTTACAAATAGTAAATAATATTAATCAAAATATTCCATTTAAATCACTACTGAATATAATTTAATAGCACATATATAATTCGCACTTGTATGAAACAAAAAAGTGTTGTGAATGTCGAAACTAGAAACATGTGGATAAATATTATAAATATGAAAACAGTGATCAGAGGCGACGAGCGTGCCAACATGCGCGACTAATAGAGGTTCTATTTCTATTTTGATGGTAGCTTTTTTTCGAGACTTAATGAGCGGTTTAGCGGGCAGCTTCAACCTGTTAATTTTGTGTTACAGTGATGCGCGCTCATCTTAAAATTTCACTCTCATCATTTTTTCATAACGCACCTAAAGAAGTATAACTTCAAAAAACCTCACATTTTTTAACTTGTCAGCTCGTTGCCTTGCACTAACCATATTTTTGGATTTTTTATGTGGAGCAATTAACATTACAGACCAGAAATATTGATAATGGTGTTATTTACAAGGAATATGCTAAAAAGGCAAGCACAGTTATAAAAAAAGTTTGATTGCTGCAGCATAAAAGATGTTGTTGGGAAAGTAAATGTATAAACAGTAGTAAATAGTGAGGGGGGAGAGGGGGCGTTGGCATGTCTAGGTGGGTGAGCAGGAACAAAGAGTGGAGAGGAAGAGAGAAGGCTCCTTCGATAGGAAATTCCGAAGTGTTATCTTGTGTCATCTGCCACTCAAGACAACATTTCAAAGGCAGAAGAAAAAAAACCTGATCAAAACAGGTATAAGTAATGCAGTTTAGATGCAGAACATGTAGTCTTTCAACTAAGCTTGTCCAGCCCTTTTAATCCAGGAAACTAAGACATGAAAAGGCACAATCATGTGAAACATTTGTCCAAAGCTGAATTTTTGCTCAGTGGTAGAGCTGACTATATGCTTAACAATATACCGAAAGTTTACCCCTGTAGACCTTGTGCGCATCACAGAAATCGTACAGTTAAGTCCTAGATGACAACAAATTACAGCAGTTCATTAAAATGCTTCCCATTATGTAGTTTTTAACGTAGATTTTCCCTAAAATCACCAAAATAATCTAGAAACACTATTGTACACATAATGTTGAAAAAAATTTTGAGTGTTAACATTAAAGCTAAGATTTAAATTTATTGAAGTTATGAAATAGTTTTTTCATCTCTGGCACCCAGACAAAAATACGATTTACACAAAACTGAAGAGCCCAATGCAAAACTTTTCTTCACAAATGTTTTTGCATATTCTTTCATCTTTAAGAAAATATATTTATAAAGAGTTTTTGTTACAAGTTGGCTCACTAGAGCAGCCCAAGCGTAGCAGAGTGTAGCATACTGTGGCAGTTTAAGCTCTCAGGGCCGGCGCGAGGTGCGACACTCATTACACTCCATCTTATTTAGGGATTACTAGAAATACATATATATAATTCATATGATAGAGTATATTTAAGTTACATCTATCACCATATATTTTCTATTGATTCTCTTAGATGAAAAATTTTTGATACAACATGAAAATTAACACTAAACATTTTCTGTTTGGAATTTATAAATCAAAAACTACAAGAGTCCTTATTTTTTCTCTATCTGTTGTTATATAATTTGTTAGGATAAATGTATTACTTAAATTTAAAAATTTTTAAATAAGAAATATAATTTTTTTATATGTCTTATGCATTATTTTATTTTTGATCAGAACAATGCAAAATTTTAACCAAGCCTATAATCTAAAAATATTTTAAGAAATTTAATTCTTCAAAATCATTTAACGACATCAAAAATTATGTAAACGATACATCATTAAGTACTAAGTCAGATATTTTTTTACTTTTACAATATTATTACTATAATAAAGTCATAAAAAAAATAGTTATGTGTTTAAGTTGATGTGTGTGCTGGAAAGCTGACTTCGTTGGCTCCCTAGAATGGCAAAGAGTGGTTGTGGGTGTTGATATCAAGAAACTTTATTAGTTATTAAAATATGCATGCACATTTTAAAATTAAAACAATTATTTATGCTGCATGTGTAATAAGTAACCTACAAGATTAAAATATGAGTTAATTTTCTGAAAAATACACCATATAGTAAAACCCACTTAAGAAAAATTCCTGCATAATGAGTTTGAAAAAATTAGCAGTAGACCTATAAATAAATATAATTTAACCCTATTAATAAAATTTCACTGTTTTAATACTACATTCTGAAGTACCTCGGGGATTTTCTTAATAGGGATTTACTGTATTATGTAGGTAATACTTGTTTCAGATCCAAGGAAATATTAGCACTGGTATCAACAGTATCAATACGTATTAATCAGTAATATAGGCTCTAACCACAATCACCTAAGGCCTAAGGGATGACAATAAAATTTAAGTTATTATTATGGCAGTACGAGTGCCCAAACGCAAGACTAACTGCCATGGCAAATGATGTATCAGGAAGTGAAGTGTAACCAACATTAGGCTTGACCCAGTACAAACCGCATGCGAATGTGTACACAACACCACCTTGACAGTCGTCCATCTCTTCCTCATCAATCTCGGGCTCAGCGTCCTGGCATGCTGCCAACTCCTGCTCCTGCTCGGCCCGGCTGCTCACAAACACTTGCTTCAACTGGATCGAGTCCTGATGAATCAATGATGTTTCCTTGTTGTACTTCTGGGCGTTGCGGCACATCTGCATGAAGTCCCTCTCCAGATCATCAACGGTGTTGTACTAAAACAAAACACATTACCAAGTGCACAACTGTGTCATTTTATTGGCAGTGCTTTGTTCTAACTTTACTTACATTTATATATAAACTGTCAATTTTTTAGTTAAATTGTTGCTATTTTGACAAAGTTCAATTTTCATCAAATTACATAAGTCTAAGGGTGAAATCCATAGTTGTCAAACAAGCATTTCTTCAAAAAAAAGTGTTGCCTGTAAAGATACTTAAGCACTGTTTTCAATGAAATAAGTATTACTATCTACCCACCTTAAAGTATTGCTTTATCAAGAAAAACTTGCCCAGGCAAGGATTACTATTATGAATTTATAGATGCAAAAGTCTCAAAATAGCTATATTACTTGGTTCTAAAAAATTCAGTGAATAAACGTGTTTATTTTTCCATTTAGGTTATTCTCGATCAGGTACAGACTAGTTGACTTAAGAATTATTCATGTTATAAGTAGGATGTTTGTAGGGCATGAAACACATTTTGTTTTCAAGATAATGGAATAGACACAGAAATGGGCTTTCCCAGGAATGAAAAAAATGAAAATCTACATGTGGTTTCCCACCTGAGGCAGGGTCAACATGGCTGGAATGGGGCTGACACTCATAGGAGCCAGCTGCCCTACCTGAGGGACAGACCTGTTGTTCCGGCCAGCCAAAGGTGGCAAATTTTGTTGTTTTTATTGATTTATTAAAGGTTTTACAATCCATGGGATAATTTTGAGAATATTTATAAACCAGTATTTTACAAAAATCTTCATTAATGTCAACAAGTAAAATGCTAAAACATATTTGACTCCAGACTGAATTTTTTTTTTGTGATTTTGTTAAGCCATCATTATTATTATTATTATTATTATATAATTATTATTTAAACAAAGTAAACAATACATAACATTATGACCAAAATGATGAATTTTTTGAGAAATTAATTAATGACAAATAATAAGATATTTTCCAAGCCTAGCATTACCTATCTATTAGTACTAAAGTTTCTTTAAAAAATGATATATATACTTTGCCCAGTAAAATTATCCATAATATTCACTAGTCAAAGGTTTTGCTATAAACAGTTTTTAAAATGTACAGTTCCATTAACCAAAATCAAAAATTACTATTATTTCCTTTTTCAAATGATTTTTTTCCATCAGAATTAAAATATTAAAAACTGTATTAATATTACTAACAAATGAAATAATAATAGAATAAAAACTAATGAGTGTGTTGCCACCACGTATGTGAGAAGTGAAACTTGACAGACTGTTTGCAGTACTACGTCAGCTAACTAACGGCTATAACTGCTGCTGCCATTTGTGTTTTCGGCAGGTAACTTGATAGCTACAATATGCCACATAACTTTGAGATTCAAGTGGCTTCAGTGATAATGTACAATTACAGGTTATGTGTAAGTTATGTGTTTACAAATTTATATAAAACTGAATATTCAGTTTCTATTAGTGTTAAGAGGCTTCAGAACAACATGTATAATCCACAGCCACAAGGCCTCGCTACAGCCAATTTATCAGTGTCACCACATAGTAGAATAAACATGGCACCAAATAGCATTGCAGTTAAATCACTCTTTTCCAAATTGTTAGCCTTTATGTAAAGCTCTGAGCATTACACATTTTTTCGTTATATTACTTTACGTTACGTCGTGATGAAATCATCGCCTTAACTTACCCTACCGGCTGTAAAGAAATTTCACTATAAAAAATGAGAATTTGGTATGAGACCAGAACCCACACCACGCAAGCATCTACGCCCTACTGAATACTCTACTGTGTCAAATAAATATAATGGTTATTATACTAGTTAAAATACTATATTAAAGGGGATTTTTCCATTAAAGGGACAATGTTTGCTTACAATTTACTTACTACAAAGTACGTGCAATAAGTTTGTATTGGCTAAAACCTAATATGTTTGTCACAATGACTTACTAATTTACAAGGTTATCACTATTGCACTGCATCATGCCTGCATATCTTTCTTTATGGGGCAAACATAGGTAATATTTATCAAGAAACACTTGTTTAAAAATTATGAATTTCTCTCTAAAGCACAAACACTGAACAAACACTCCTTCATAAAGTAATGCTTGTTTGCCAAATAAGTTTCCAAATATGAATTCCACCATATCACTTACCAGCATAATTTGACCAAACACTATTTTAATCTGATGCTGGTATTAATTGAAATGTTTCACTTAGTTCACTTAGTTCACATCCTTTCTGACCTATTTATCATTATGTATTTATTTTCTGGCTATTTTCCTTTTGTAAAATCCCACTCTAATAACTATACACACACACAAACACACCCACACGCATGCCCTATAGTTATGATATGCTTCAGTTTGTCTGACGAGAGTAATAACAACAAATAACTTTAAATAATATAATTACAAATAAGTCTAAGCGAGGTGATACTTAAAATTTATTCATATTATATTTAAGTGAATAGATAGACTTAACCTTCTTGTCACCACAAATGCTTTTAAAAATTTATGTTAATCATGTTTGTGTCAAAGCTTTAATGTACACACTGCAGAATTTCTGCATGCTTGTGACTATTGGAACTGGTATTTAACAAGGGCAACATTTAAATGCTTAATGTTTCTTAGCTCTCGCATGGACATTGTAAATAGTGGTATTCACTGCTTTTTTTTTTGCAAGATTTAGCAGATTCTAAGCTTGCAGATATACTGCATGGAGTATCTACACAACTGTAAGTGCATACAGTAGAATCCCTCCCGAACGACCCCCCTCTGGAACGACCATTCCGTAAGAACGACCAGTTTTCGAGGAAACGTGAAAAAATTCGATAAAAAATGAGTAAAATCGGATGAAAAACAAGTGCGCTACACACTATGTACGGCGCTGCGCGTCAAGTTTTTCTTGGCGAGCGCTGTACTGTTGGCAGGCGCACGCATGGCTAAAAATAGATACCACCCCTCCAGAGTCCAGACTGGCCACCCTAGCGATAACGGTAAACAGTGGTGCGCATGCGCATTTCTGTTGCCGTCTCGATCCCGTGTCTTTGTCTTGTGGCTTGTTAGTGTGATCTTGCTCGCTGGTGGATACGCTTCTTTTGCTTGTTGATTCGGATATTTCTTGGTTTTTATTATTGTTGACGACTTATTACGCTTTGTTTCTTGGACGCCGATTTGGTTAGTGGTTTGATTTTGTGAATTTTGTATATTGTTGATGACACACACATTTGTTTTTGGATTTTGATTTGGTAAAATTATTGGCTTGGTTCTATGAACGATCGTTGACGACACACGCAGTTTTACACAGATTTTGATTTTTTTTTTTTAGGATTTTCGTTTCGCATTTGTGAAAATGAGTGCCAAGCGAAATACACTTAACGCTAATGAAAAAATATGAGATCATCCAGCAAGTGGATAAGAAAACAATTTCCAAGACTAAGATAGCGCAGCAATACAACATTCCGAAGTCTACTCTCTTCACGATTCTCAAACAGAGAGAAGAAATTGTGAATGCAGTACAGAAGCAAGGCCGCAATGTGCAACTGAAAAATTTGAGGGGCGCGACGTACGAAAACTTGACGAAGCTATGTTGGAGTGGTTTGGTGAGCTGAGAGCTCAAAATTTGCCTGTGAGTGGGCCAATGATGTTGGCAAAGGCGGACAAACTTGCTTTGAAATTAGGTTTGACAGACTTCAAGCGTTCAGTCGGGTGGCTGAATCGTTTCAAGGCTCGGCATGGAATATCCAGCCACAAGATAGTCGGCGAAAGTGTGTCGGTTGATCCGAAGTCTGTAAGTGAGTGGTTGCCCTTGCTTCAAAACATCCTCAGCCGATACCAGCCTCGAGACGTTTACAACGCAGACAAGCTGGGGATGTTTTATAACCTCTTGCCAGACCGTACTCTTGCGATGAAAGGGGACGTATGCAAGGGTGCGAAGAGGAGCAAGGAGCGCCTCACAGTCCTCCTTTGCTGCAACATGGACGGCAGCGACAAAATGAAGCCCCTAGTAATAGGAAAGTCAAAAAAACCGAGAGGTTTCAAGGGGAACATTCTTCATTGCGACGACGACTTCAACAAAAAAGCGTGGATGAATGCAGCAGTTTTCACGAAGTGGCTTCGCAGCTTTGATGTGAAAATGGGTGTGATGAATAGGAAAGTTGTCCTGTTCGTCAACAATTGCCCTGTGCATCCTCCGCTCGATAACCTCAGAAATATTGAGCTGGTGTTCTTGCCTAAGATCACCACCAGCGTGCTTCAGCCTCTGGACCAGGGGATAATCCAGCAGGTGAAGCTGAAGTACCGGGAAATGCTTGTGCGGAGCATGGTGTTGCAGCATAACATCGGGAAAGAGATGAAGAAGTGGGACGTGTATAGGGCAACGGAAGCGATTGTTACCAGCTGGAGGGCATTGAAACCAGAAGTAATCGCCAACTGTTTCCGACACGCCAACTTCGTCACACCAGTCGAAAATGTGCCTCTCGCTGCCACCAACCCTGAAAACCCTGACGACCCTGACGACCCACCCACAGTGGACGCCGAGCCCCAGCCGGGCCCCTCGACGAAGCCGCAGCATCAGATTTTCACTCTGCCATGCGACGACGAATCGTTGGCCCCAGACTGCACGTTTGCAGAGTTCGTGACAGCGGATGACAACGTTGCAGTTTGGGGTACACAAGATGATGATTCCGATGACGTCAAGGGGCAGGAGCCGAGCGATGAAGAGGAGGAGGAGGAGGAGGGGGAGGGAGAAGCAGAAGAGCCAGAAGTTGTGCCGACGACGAGAGACGTCCTCAAAGCTGGGGATGTCTATGAATATCTTCTGAGGCGGCATGGTGCGAGTGATGCTGTGTGGTCCTGCTTAACGCAGTTGAAAGAGTTTGCGGAAAATGCCATCTTGAAAAAAAAAAGCAGGCAACGATAAAGGACTTTTTTAAAAAGTAAGGCAATAAATAAAGTGTTAGGTGTTGTGTATTTATTTTTTTTATGTTCGTTAATGTTTTTTTTTTTGTTTTACGTCTCGTCGACGTGTCTAACATGTGTGACTTTGAAGAACAAAAATGCTTAAAAAAAATTAATTAACAGCTGCCGCATATATCATGTTGGATAATACTGTAATCTGGTGAGTTTTTTTTTCTCAATTGTTCTTTGTTGTTATTGTTACATATATGTATACACTGCTCCACTGCTTACAAGCATAGTTTATTGAACTAAAAGTGTATTTGGAATTAAATTTTTCGGGTTATCTTGAATATAGCTTAAATATATTTTTTGTTTATCATTATCTGAAGCTGTAAAAAAAACGTTGCCATCGCTTCGGCCCATTTTTGTGTTTCGGCCGCTCTATATTTCATACCACCCAGTTACGTACCATGTAAAATAGCTTTTTGGCCCGACCCTTATTTATAACAACCTCAGCTGTTACACTTTTAAAACCCAGGGAAAATACTCTGACGTCCGCTTCCCTTCTCACGTCGGTTGGTTATTATGTCCGCCGCCCGTTAGCTCGCCTGGCGCCGAGAGTTGTGTCTGGCAGGCATCCGGCGCGGCGGGACGAATGGTGACACCGAAAGAGAGGGAAGGGGGGGGGGGGGGGGGGAAATAAATGGATAAAAAATAAACTACCTACGTTACATAACGTTAGCACAATGTTATTTTAAAGCTGCCCAAATAAAGGACGGTTCTTTCCGTGAAACGGCCGGGGCGGTTGGGGGGGGGGGGGGGGGGGGTATAGGCCAAAAATTGCCCAAATTCTCTGGAACGACCCTTCCGTAAGTACGGCCGTTTTTTCGGGAACCGTGAGGGGTCGTTCCAGCGGGATTCTACTGTAGTTGGTTCAAGTGGATACTACAAATCACCTGTATGGTCCAAAGTACAAAATGCATTTAGTGACTAGTTTTTCATTTGCTAGTTTAATCTGTGCTCATTTTTTAAAGCTGGAAATGGGGATTTTATTTTTTTTTTTAATTTTAAGTAACAATGTGAGAAGAACCTTTGATAACCCTATTTTCTAACATTTCTCATGATTAGAGATGGTGATTTATAGCATTTAAAATAATAACATTTAGCATTTTGAATTTGAAATTTAGCATTTTGTAGCATTTTTAAAAACAAGATTTAGCCAATTCTCTCATTTTACATTACCGAAGAAAAGTATATTTTTAAAAAGCATTAAATAATACACATATTAATTATTAACAACCACAAAAATAAAGATCTAGCACAACTACAAAGATAGCCTATCTTGGCAGGTTTCCAAACAACTTTTTAGCACTTATGAGTAGAGCCAAGATTTTACGGTTTTATTTTTTGGGAAATTTCGTCCTAAAGATTTTGAGATTTCGTCTTTATCGTCATAAAAATTCAAATTTCTTTTGTATTGTCTTTATGATTTATTTCGAAGATTTAAGGACAGTGATATTAAATGTAATTATAATCCCTTATTTTAATATTTACAATTTTTGCTTAAAGTTAATTAAAACATTGTTCAAAGTAAATAAATACTAACGGTGTAGATTGTGTATAAAAGCAAGTATAAAAACACGATAAACATAACTTAGGACATAATTTTGACATTGTTCTTCTCATATTTGGTAAAGGCACATTTATATATAGGTGGCAGTATTTTATATTGGTTATCATTATTCACAAATCATGAGAAAGCGACCATAGTTAAAAGTTCTGCATTCTCAGGCAAAAGAGATCTTCTCCGGTCACTGACAATTACAGAATATTTAGAAAATGACCTTTCAGTGTCAACATTTGATGTTGGTATCCACATTAATTTTAGTGCAGCTGCAGCAAATTCAGGAAAGTCACATTTTAGTTGACACATGAGGTTCACTATGTCTACATTGTCTGTGTGTGGTTTTTGTAGTTCAATGTTTACAAGCTTTTGAAGGGACATATAACCTGCTGCCACTGCAGTTCTTGGCACATTTTGTAGGAACGGTAGAGAATCAACCATTTTGGAGAAGTTTTTGCCTTCTATACTCACATTCCCAATATTTTTGGGGTTGAGCAGGGCATCAATATCACGAAAAAGTGCATGAGAAGGATCACTTGAGACCAAATCATGTAGCTTTAGTAAGCTAAGCTGTGATGTCTGTTTGAACAGTTCTTTCAAGGCTGCAGACTGAACACTTTTCATTTTGCTCAGTAACTTTTCAACACTCTCTGAAAAAATTCCTTTTGTTAGAACTTCCAATGAAATTTGAAGCTTCTGAAGCTTTGAATAGAGGAGGTGGGTAGGAGGATCCCTCCAAGAAGTTTATTGTGTCAACAAAGCAGGCACAATTTTCAGTGACAAACACACACTGAGCTTCCAGGGCTTGTATCTCAGTTTCTTGCAGTCCCTTTATGAATTTCACACCAGCATTATTTTCTTCACTCAGTTGTTCGAAGAAGCTAACAATGTTATGCAGGTGGTCAGCCAGGTAGAAAACAGCATGAAACCACGTGTTCCATCGTGTCACAATGGGCAGTGGAAACATCTTCGCATTATCTTCTCCATTCTTGTCCCTCAAAAAGTTGAGGTAAGCATGCCGTCTCTTTCGTGTGTTCAAAAAAGCATTTTTTACCTTGATCACAAACAGGTTTAAATCCTCCAAACTGTTCTGCCAGATCTGCCCTACCAGATTGATTTTATGTGCCCAGCACTGCACGTGGTACACATGTTCACCAAATATACCTTTCAAAGTGCTTGCAGATCTGGTCATATATCTAGCACCGTCAGTTACATATGCAACTATGTTTTCTTCTTTGATTTCATACTTGGTGCATATGTCAATCACAGCTTTCGAGCAGCTGACAGCATTTGCAGCTTCAAGTACACATGATGCTCCAAGTAAAATGCTATGTTCTGCCCCTGGTTGCAATATCTGGAAAAGAATATTGAACACACAGTTATTTGCTTTATCTGTGATTTCATCTGCCATAATTACAACTTTCTGGTCTGCCACTTTTTCTCTGATCTCTGCCTCTTTCTTTTCCCTTAAAAGAGGAATATATTTTTTTCTTACCCAGTCTGCACTAGGTATATCACCAGCACCACCGACATGTTTTGCTAGCCATTCCCTAAGTTTGCAGCTGTCCAGTTTCTCAACAGGAATTCCAGCAGCAATAAATGCTTCAACTGTTTCCAGTACAAATTCATCTTTTTGTTGCTTGGCTCGTTTTAGCACTGGCTCTGCCTCATAAATTGAAAGCTGCCGTTTTGAAGTTTGTTGCCTTTGCTTCCCATTTTTGTGTCTCTCGGACTGAGTGTGTTTGTTTAGTGTATCTTTCCTTTCAAACTCTAAACGACAGTCGCAAAATTTACACATCAGTATTTTACCGTCACTCACATAAAACCCTTCTTTTGAAAATTCTGCTGCACGTGCAGCCACTGTTGGTTTATTTTTAGGCATTTTTTTTGTTTGTTACACGATGTTGCTACATCTTCCTAAAACAGGAACACAGAGAAAAAAATCCACGAAAACTTAACGAACGTAAAATGTTGTAAAATGTAATGAAAATATAACTCTAAGGGCGCGGTTACACGGGACCCTGAACTACTTCAGGTGAACATGTTTAAGTAAACACGTTTACAAACGCGAAAGTGTGCGGTTACACGGTAGTTGCTGAAAAGTGTGTTTAGCTCTAAAACCGATTGTCTACTGTCAACGAATGACTGTGTTGTTGATCTCTATTTTTTAATTGCATCCAGAAAACGCGGGATTTTCTCACTTGTTTATACAGCATTATCAGCAGAAATGAAATGTGTTTACATATTACTCAATATTTTTTTACAAATCGGGAATTCAAACATGCACAGTAAAATTTTTAAACTTATTTTTTATTATTTTTTGAGCGAGAGTACCTATCTCAGTTTTAAGAAAATTAAGGTCAGGATAAATTAAAAAATATGTATAATTATCTGTTGGTTTTTTTGTTGCATTCGGTAAAATATTACTCGAACTTGTGCCAGAAACACTTTCCATCTAGAATTTCTGCAAAAGACTGTTTATATTCTAACCAGCCAATCAGAGGCTAATGTAGAAGATATGTCGATCTGAACTACTTTGCCAACCTGTTTAAGTTAAATGAGAAATGGCCTCGAACGAAACATGTTCAGACTGTGTGTAACCGCACTCAACAGCTGAACATGTTCACCTGAAGTAGTTCAGACTCCCGTGTAACCGCGCCCTAAATCTAAATTTCAGCACGGCAAAAGTATAGTCACGGACGTTGTAAACCACTTTTTTTTTTTTACAAAAATAATGTTTAATGCAATCGTGCCAATACACGAAACATTAATATTTTTTTTTCTCTTTACACTGGCGATGCGCTGCACGTCATAAAGATTTTAAAGCTTCGGGTGCTGCAGTACATTTACTTAGTCAAAAAACGACAAATTTTTTCCCAGCTTTTAAATTACGTTATGAAACACACGCGGAAAATTATTAAGCTCAATACAATTGTATTTGCGCTTTGCGTGTTGGCTAACGGTGTCTGTTCACAATCTTCGCATAATGGCGGCACTGTTTTTCTAACGTGCGTATATAACCAAATATTTTCAATGTTTGATATAACCTAAAACTAGGAAGATTATTATCCGTGAAAAAACTATGAAATATTAAAATCTTCTGTTATATTTGTATATTGGAGAAGTGTGTTTGAAACGCCTACAAAGATAATTGATCCAAGAAACGTCGTAAACAAAAATTTGGCATCTAACGATGTTATTGTAATGCATTTCGTGTTTATATGGTACGTATTCTATTTTTCGCGTTTCGGTGGTGTTAACTCTCAATATCGTTTTATTTCGCGTTATTTCGCTTGTGCGAAAAAATCGTGGCCCTACTTATGAGTGCAATAAATTGAATACTTAAAATTACAATAAATATATTTTAGCCGTGTTCATGGCCATAGTTGATGTAGAGTGCACAAATAATGTTATTGAAACTCGTTTTTTCAATATATATTTTTTTTTCGTTTTTTCAATTTTCGCCTTCTTTTGGTTTTCGATCATGCCAGAAACCGTTGCTTGCCATTTTACCGACTTTTTTTCTTCATCCGATTTCTCGGTGAATCTTTTTTTTTTTTGCAGCCTGATGTCCCTCAGAGTTAATGTGCTTTTCAAGTACATCTTTTTTTTTTCCACTCCAGACGGCGATTACATAAATTAAGCATTAAAATATTTGTATCATTTTCGTAGAACTGTTCACTTTTGTATTCATTTATGTGATCGCGAATGGAAATTACGTTTCGTCCCATTTTTACCACGAGAAATAACAGTATACAACACATTCACGAGTATGCACTTATTTGTAAACACACCACCTTCCACAGACTACACAAGAACACGGCTTTCACGTGAAATACAGCCAGAAAATGGGAATTGTTAGCGTGGCGAAGCAGAGATGTCGCAATATGGTGGCCTAAAAACTTGTACTCTGCAAGATGACGGACACTCTTCCAGCTAGTTGTTCTTTGCTTTGTTACAATCGCGAGGCACGGATGGCCATTTTTCATTCAATATTTACGAACAATAGTGTTGTGAATGACGTGACAATAAGATACTTGTGCTGAATACGTCATAAAATGATGGTTTATTTTGATACTGAACTGAAACGAAATACAATCTGTAAATAAATTGTGTAGAGTGAAGACGAATCTACGTTTTTTACCTTGATTCGCATTTATCTCGGAATAGTCTAGATTTCGCATTTTATAGCGGAAAAAATATAATTTAGCATATTTTCGCATCTATTTCGCGAAAACGAAAAATCACCATCCCTACTCATGATGTAGTAGTGTTGTTCCTGTTTCACTAGTCGTTACATTCAAACTTATCCAGTCAGATATAATAATTTAATAGCAGTTTACCATTCATTGAGCGAATGCAGCCTAGAGTTGAGAAGACTAGAAGACTAGAAGCTTTTTTCTCAAGCTACCCCACAACTCCATGTGAAGGAGGTTGTGTGTAGATGCTCCACCGTTATTCAACAACAATTTAAAAAGAAAAATAAAACTTTGATTTCAGAATAACTTTTTTTTTGTTTTAACTTTTACCTGCATCTCACAAAAATTTTCTCTTTTCTAAGCATAGTCAATCCAATTTTTTTTTAACAATCACCTGACACATCTAGTCACTATTTAAATTGAGTTTATGACAACTGTATAGTAAGGACAACATAAAGAAGCAATGGTATGAGGATAAATGAATGACCGCTAATATCTCGTCCACACGCAGGTCATGAGCGACAATGAGGGGTGATGACATGAGAATGGAGCGCTGACTAAATGAGATGGGGAAACGGGAGTAAGCCAAAACAACATACACTACATTTCCAACTTGCAAAAAATGCTGGTTGAACCTGTGACTTCTCAGTCAAATTTTATGGCTTCACTATAGTTGGTTTCATTAATTTTTTTTTTTTGTAAAAAGGTTTCGACTATAATTAGCCTGTTTAGGCTCTTTGAAACTAATTTAATGTCTGGTATGCTGGTACTCTTTGGAATCTTTGTAAAGTCAAAGTGTTTAATAATGTGGTTTCTTTCACTTGAAGTTTATGAAATCAAGTGAGCTGACTCTTACAAAATTTTATACAAGATTGGCAGTGAAGTAACTTATAGGTAGTTATTTTTGTTCAATTTGATATTGTAATTTTAAAGTGAAATTTAACTTTGATACAGCTGTGCCTTAGGAAAGTGAGTATGTTATCTGTATCAGCTAAGCGAATTGTTGGATTATGTTTTGAAATCTCGTCGAGTGCAGTGCCACAGTAGAGAGAAAGCAGACGTGACCGTTCTGGGTGCTGGCGACGAGGACTTGCGTGCTAGACCTTGGAAGTTTGGAAGTGCGCAAGGTGTGTTACAGAGGCCACAATGATGTTTCGAAGTGTCATGGACTACTCAATCGATGACCTTGCCCTTTAGAGTTGACGATAGTTACAAGTGCCCATACCTACATCAAAGAACATGTGAGAAAATCAGCAAGAACTTCTGCAGAGAAAAGTTAGTTCATTCCAGTTTGATAGTAGCCAACTTTAGCAAGTTTAAGCAATATTTCAGCAGCTGTGGGCCCTGTTTATAAATGAATTATTGTGAACATATCTTCTGAACTAAGGTATTTTAAACTGTACTGCATAATAGCTACAGTAGTTTTGGCGGTTTGAAACTGTGGCCGGCGATCTGACGGAGGTCCCGCATGCTGTTGTGATATTTCTTACCAAGAAGTTTGATAAGAATTTTGAACTGTATTCTGGCAAATTAGTAACAAGCTGAGTGGTCTAATGGTTTAACTAACAGCTGCCACAAGTGCAGAGTACCATTTACATTATTTGTCCTGAAGTGATGGAATCATCAAGAACTTATTAAATAAATTTACGTCCTCACCGTGTTTACCGTATATATTATGACAATTTTCATGATTATTTATGGCAATGGTGTTTAAGACTGTACTGCTGTCCTCTATTTAATTACGACTCACACACACAACACTCACTGATGGCTTTCAAAAATTCATGGGTTTCTCATCGTTTTCCCGCCACCAAAAAAATTCCTGGCTTATTCAAGGTTTCCCAATTTTTCCGTTCGGGTAGACATACTGAATTTACATGTGAAACAAATTAGCAAAACTGTGTGACAGCTATGTTAATCCGTATTTAACTTAACCAACTGCTTTATCCTCTTCCTGCAGAGATCAACCCGAGAAGAAGAAACACTAAAGATCAAGTCTTGTTAATTGGCATCTCTTCTGGAGATGGCAGGACCACCGTAATGTGAAGCAGCCAGGCCACTGATAGCCATCCTTCAAGTAAACATTATTCGCCTTACTGTGATTTTCAATCATATGAGATACTTTTCCCCTGCAGTGTCGTGGTTTATAGCAGTTTTGTTGTATTATATCAATGCTGAAAGACACTCAACTGTTATAACTGCTGTTATTCATAGAAGGATAGTTAATCACGTGGCAAAACCTCAAAGTATTATTTATGTATTTTATGCGAGTAGTCTTCACCTTCTTCTATTGCACACATTAGCCAAGTTTTTGTTTTTTGAGGTAAAACTGATTTCACTGACAAAGAAAATCATTGACCAGACCCACTGCTGGTTGTCAGGAATGACCTGCTGTTGTAACCAAGCCTCGAACAGTACCCGAAGCGATCATTTATGGTAGGTCACACCCAAGTAACTAAACGATCAAAATATTACCTTCAAAACAACTTCACAATAAATTAAAAATTAAAACATTACACATAAGACATAACTGTTTATTACCATCAAAAAACATTAAATATTATATAAAAAACCATTAACTTTTATGTATTAAAATAATGCTGTATTAAAAATCATGCAGTTTCTTCTTGGCTTGACTAGAAGATGTTATTAAAAATAATAACACACCCACCTTGTTTTCATCTATTTTCTGGAGAATTTTCTTAAAGTCCATTGGTTTTTTGATAACTTCGTAATAGTCTGGCAATTCCCGCCTGGATGGAAGTTTCATGAATGGATCACTCAGGATTCGTCCTTCACTATCAAACAAAAATCAATCCAAGCATATTAAAATTAAACTAAACACAAAAAAAGTTATTTTAGATTTCACTGCAGTGGTGAGGCTTAGGTAGTGCATGTATACAGATTGGTAGTACATGGCTGTTTAAAAATTATAGTTTCATGTTGTTACGTTGTATGTTTTTGCCCGGCTAAGCACACAGAGAAACGTAACAAAACAAAACAAACAATGTTCCTGAGGAATTTTTCATTACGATGGTTCTGCGTTATTTGGAAATAAAAGAGTTTATTAAATTATCTTTGTTTATTTCTTTAAAAAAAAATGTTTTTTCTCATTATTACATGGCCTCAATACACAATTTTACAAATGAATTTAGTTAGAAAAACTTCGTTACTTGCACAGTTTTTGTCTTTTCTTATACAAATTTTAACGATGTCTTTGAATTTTGATAGGATGAGGTCCAAATACATACCACAGCACCATACATCTTGCCGTTGATGGTCGAGGAGTCTTGTCACTCGCCAAAGAAAAAAAAACTTAGTAATGTCCCTTGGTTGATTACATAACTCAAGGTACCGTCGATCGCGGACCGAAATTACACGAAGTCGGGCCGATGCCGACGCCTAGGGCCTAAATTTCTAGTTAATTTGTCAGAAAAAAATGAATAGGCCCCAGCCCCTAGGCGTTAAATTATCTCTTAGTAATTTTCCATTTGTCTTGCGACTTGCCGACGACGCGACAGAGTTCGGCGACGATCGAGCAACAAGTGACTTGGTCGACGAGATTACCTTCCCTTGTAAAGGTGTAAACAAGGGAGGCAACCCCGTGGGCCAACTGACCAATCAACGCACATAATTCCAAAACATGACCATTTAAGGAAATTCGTACGGGCACATCACTTGACGCCAGGGCTCGCCCTGATTGGCTGGCTAGTGTTAGCCTCTAGAGAACTTACCAGACGGTTGCTACAGCTGTGCGTACAACGTGACGCGTAAATCCCAAACACGCATTTACAAAGTGAAAAATAACTTTCTGGCGCCAGAGTGTCGCGCCTGTCCGCTCTTCCTTCTGTACCTTCCAGACTATTCTCGAAATATTACACTAGCAATATCCAATAGAATATAAAATTACCCAAAAAATTCCAATACAATGTTCAAAATTTAGTAAACAAAGTGCAAATTCATACCATATTAAAAACTTTTGTTTAAAAATGATGTCCTGTAAAATTATAATCTATAATGCTTTAAACAAAACAATTACTGAAATTAATTATCAAATATCAAAATTAATTATTATGAACTGGAGTTAACCCTCAAATTAATAATTAAGTATCTCAAGGAAATAAGTATTTTAAGGCTTTCCATGAAATTTAACTAAAGTAATTAATAACAATTCTTAACAAATTTGAACAATCCTTATCTACATATTAAATAATTACTATCTTTCATATCAAAGTGATTCTTAATATTCTTATGACACCAAAAAATATATATACGTATATCACAAATCCTCATTGTGCAATGCTAAAATTTTAATTCAATAGTATTTTGCCTGTAATAATGTGGGAACATTCAAAACAAATACTATGATACAATCTTAAACAAAACCTCCTGTACAGAAGAGGGTGGTCGTCCTAACTCTTATGAGCGGGAACATAACATGAAGCACAGTAAAAAAACTCGCTTAAGACGTTCCTGCTTAACACGTTTTCCTGTTTATTATGATCAAAAAATTATTCCTTTGATCACTTCCATACATCCCTATGTTAACATTTCCCTTTCATAACGTTTGTCTTTATATATGCTTCCCGCATATAACGTTCAGAGTTTGTGGGAAAAAAATAAAATAATATTGTTTATCTTTAAGCTTTTGAACAATTTTTAAGGTTAATTTTAAAAATTTACGTATTTCCAAACGTTTATTACTGTATTGGTCCGAATATTAGGCGGCCATTTTTACATAAACGAGAGATGCGAAAATTGGAAGACGCCTTATATTCGCACCCAAGACGTCAACACCGCTAACATTAGTTTCAAGCTGAAAGCTACAGTAGAAACATTGTTAAACAAAATGTTCACAATATTTTATATTAACTAAAACATCGTTACCTCACATGGGGAAAACGATAAATCCACCCAATATTGCAGTAATTCACAATTGTTTAAAGTTGAAAATTAAAATATTTGTTCTTGAGTAAAAATGTGAATGTTGAAGCATCTCAAAATGGCAACCTTTTATTACACAATTCATATTTATACCTTGTGTACAATCGCGTGTTAACATTTGCGGTAATTTAATTTCAAATTTTTAACGGAAATATTTGTACTAAAATATCACAGCTATTTTCAGAACGATTGTTTACGTTTACAAACAGAAAATGTTAAGAACATTTCGGATGTAATGTTCGGAAATTCACGGCTACCGTCTTTCCACAATATTTCTTTGTTGTAAAACGAACATTTCCGAACACGCACGAAGATGCCATTTTTACAGGAATTTGGTACGTTGCTTCAAAAGCTATTTTAATAATTTCACAGTAATCCACTCTTTATATATGTAAAAACCTTTCAAACAACATAATTATCATAGATTATTCTTTAAAATTCATAGGACAGAGACTCTCTGTCAGGGAGTAATATGGACAAATATTCACGGTCACGTCACTGAAGTTATTCATGGCCGTATGCTTCACCATGGCAGCTAGCCACTTGTTTTGTTCCGGCAAGCTGCATTCTTTGTTTGCTTTGTTACGTTTAACACACTACTAAATAGTAATACGTAGCTTAAGTGAAACGGAAAGTTAAATGCGGTATACATAAATGCAAAAAGGATTTATCAACACAAAACGTGTATCTAATGAATTTTCACATTAATTTCTACCAAAATTATTTTTACATTTGTTTGGCCTCCTGAAACTGCAGGTCGCCTTATATTCGGGCCAATACGGTAGTTAATTTGAACAGAGCAAGACCGTCGAAAAACCTGCGCCGCACGCCACATGCTGTTACTTGTGTGTATTTCGACGAATCATATGCCTGCGTTTGTTTAAACTGAGAGGCTGTTCCACCTGCAGAACATTTTCCCCATTCGTGGCTTAACTGACGAATGAGAAACGCCAACGATCTTCAAAACCTGTGCCGCACGCCGCACGACCAATCACCTGCTTGCATTCTCAGGGCTGTTCCATCAGTACACCAATTTTCCAATTAAAGTCACGTGACGAAAACAAAGTAAACCATATACCGCCAGCTATTACTTTCTTTGAATTATTTGCATATATTTTATAAAACAATAAATGTTAGTTATTGCTTTTTTCTAGTGTTTTGATAATACTAATTTTAATGTGCTTATTAAATTAAATACAGTTTTAATAATTCAATTTACTGATAAAAAATATGGCATTAGTTATTCCGTTATTCCAGCATGCCAATGATAGTAAGTGTATTGTTGTGTGAATACAGTACATGTCATTTGAGTAAAATCGATTTTTACGTTGGAAATTACTTTTCCCTTTTAAGAAGTTTTCCCTGTTAAGAAGTTTTAAGCATCCAGTCCCTTGAAAAACTTCTTAACAGGGTTTTACTGTAAAATTGGTACAAGGACAAAGATAAAAAGGCAAGATATCAATAAGCTAATTTTAATTTAAATAAAAAAACACAAACTTAGTTTAAAAATTATGTAAGCAGATATAAATTCTTTAATTTGTAATTTAATTTAGTAATAGTACAAAGCATGAAAATGTATAGCTGAATTTTTTACCTATCTGTGTGCTTGATAGCAGTGTTGATGAGCTTCTTCATAAGTTTCTTGGTTTTGCGAGAGGGCAAGACTGGTACTTTGTCCACAGGTGGGCGACCTCTACGCTTCCTTGATGTCTCTAAAACTGCGACTACATCTTCGTCATCTTTTCTTTTGCGTTTGCTCTGTGTTTTTTTTTTAGAATACTTGTGCTCATCATCAAACTCTTCTTCCTCCTCTTCTTCATCTTCTATGCTGTCATCAATTGCCTTAAAAAAAAAATGGTTATAACCAAACATTAAAACAATTTTTATAATAACCCTTACAGCTTCCATAACCAACACCAGAGACAAAATTATAATTTACTTAGATGAAACAAATAAATTCAAAACAAACAAAAAAAAGTGTAAACAAATGAGAAGAATAGTTAACTCTTTATTTTTATTAACTTATTTATTTTTACCATTTTCTAATAAACAAACATTTGCTTCACTTTGAAGGTTGATAATACTCCAATTTTTTAAATTTCATGTAAAAAAAAAGTCAGGAAATCAGTTGTAAAATATAGTTATAAACAAAAACACAAAAACAATATTGTTCTGAATTTTAATTTCATTGTCAAAAGTATGAAGATGTAGAATTAACACACTAATGTTGCTATGCACAGCGCAAAGAGCATGTTATGATAATGGTGCCATACATTATACTATTGATTGGCTTGTAGTAGAAAAAATGCAAATTTGAACTATCAAACAAATTTGGTTCCAATATTGTGCTTAGTGTGTTACAAATCTATGATGTACCATGTAAAATGGACTCGAAAATGGCCTCAATATCCAGAGTTTCAAAAAGTAAAAATGTGGGATATACATTTTCTGGGCAAAGTATTTTTAGGAAACGTTTAACATGTTTTAAACTTAAAATATGCTGTACCTTTAGATAAATGTATGATTTATGGAAAAATAAATAAATAAGTAAATAAATACATGGTTTCACTACATAAATATTGGCCCACAAGTAAACCACATGATACTAGTTATCATAGTTGAAATACAAAAGACCATGCATGCCACTACACATGACACTTGACAAAAATAGCAGAATGAACATTGGAAATATCTGTAAAAATACTATTAAAACATTGTGCAACTGTGTTTTTTTGAAAGTAAACTATGTAAAATGCATTTTTCCCAGCAAAGAGTGGAATTTAATATAAAAATTTACATACGTATATCAAATTTAATTTTTCATGTAGTTGTCAAACCTTAGTAGTGGGCGTGCAAACCTTTTTAAAAACAAAATGTGAAGAATTGTTAATGATGGATGACCGTTTCTCACCTTTAGCCACTCTTTTTCGGTCAAGCTGTCTGAGTAGTCAACTTCCTTGCGCTGGCGAGAACCGCGTCCCAAATACCGCTCAGTCTCTTCCTCTTCACCCGCCCATTTCTCAACCTGCACAACAAAACAAAACACACAATATCACTAAATTTATTTACGAGTTTCCTTTACAAATATTTTTTGAAATAAGTATTCAGTAGAATCTGCCTAATTCAAATTTTTTTACTTATTCCCACTCTTCGGAGAACAAAATGAAACTAGACAAGATATTTTGCATTAGTAATAAAATGCTTACACACATGATGGTACAGTAGAGCACCCCTCAACCGTAATTCCCACAAACGGAACTCCCGATATCCGGAACAAATTTTTCAAAAAAAAAAAAAACCCAAAACATTTCCGCACTGGAACGAGGCGTTTCTGCTTGTGCCTGACTGTACATGCCTTCTAGGCGCGCGCGCGCACGTCTGTCAGAGAGCTAATTACACGTCTGTCAGAGAGCTAATTATATCCAGTCTTTCCCGCGCATTGCGTCGATACGCAGCTGGTTTTCGCGTCGGACGAGAATTACTATAAAGATGATTATGTTATAAGTAGTTTCATTTTATAAGTAGTTTCATTGTTTCACTATGTCAAGTAAACTGAAAATTCCGGGTTCTTGTGACACAGCTAAGCGGCGAAGGAAAATGTTGACCATTCAAGTGAAGATAGACATGTTAAAAAAATTGGATGCCGGTAGTTCTGTCAAGTCGATGTGCACACTTTATGGTGTAGGAGTGTCCACAGTTTATGACATAAAAAAGCAAAACGATGAATTGTGCAAATTTTACGTTGATAGTGAATCCAAAACGGGAATGGAGATTCGAAAAACACTTCGCCCAAGCAAAAGTTGTGAATTGGATGAAGCTTTAATGAAATGGTTCCGACAAAGGAGAAGCGAGGGACTAAGCATTTCTGTACCTATGCTCACTGAGCAGGCTAACATTTTTCATGCTGAACTTAAACTTGATTATGAATGTGACTTTTCATTAGGGTGGTTACACAAGTTTAAGAAAAGGCACTGAATTTCTCTTTATGCACTAAGTGGTGAAAAACTTTCTGCCGACGCAGAAGCAGCAGAAAAGTATGTTCTGGAGTTCGCCCAGCTTGTGTCGGATGCAAAAGTAACACCCGAGCAGGTGTATAATGCAGACGAAACTGCATTATATTGGAGGTGTATGCCGAGAAATACTTTGTGTACACCTAATGATGCGCATATTGGGATGAAAGAAAGCAAAGAAAGAATAACAGTGTTAGGTTGTTGTAACGCAGCTGGAACACACAAGATCAAACTCTTGGTCATCAGTAAAAGTATGCGGCCACGAAAGTTAAAAGACGTCAAGTTAATGCCTGTAGAATATACGTCTAGCAAGAAAGCCTGGGTCACAACAAAAATAACCACAGACTGGTTCAATAACATTTTTGTTCGACAGGCAAGGCAACACTGCAACAGCGTAGGCTTGGACACAGAATGCAAGATATTTCTTGTGTTGGATAATTGTTCCGCCCACCCACCAGCTGAAACCCTGTCAAAAGATAACGTGCAAGTTATTTATCTGCCGCCGAACTGCACGTCACTCATTCAGCCCCAGGACCAGGGAATCCTATGCTCACTTAAATGCCGCTATCGATCACAGTTTCTGCGATCATTCCTGACTGACCTAAATGGTGGCAAAACTGTTGAGGAAATAAAGAAAGATTACAGTTTAAAAGATGCAGTGTGGGCACTTGCAAGGGCTTGGGATAGCATCCCTAAATATACCCTGAACAATGCCTGGCACAAACTGTGGCCGACAATCATTTTCACTGAAGAAAATGAAAATGAGCCAGCAGATGTCCGTGCATTCAATATTTCTCAAGAAAAAACAATGGCAAATGACCTGATTAAGTAGAAGTGCAAGAAAACAACATTGAGGAATGGTTCACTGTTGACTGTGATGTTCCCGTCATGCTCCATTATACAGATGAAGAGATTGTGGAATAGTCACAAACAAGAATAAAGAAGACGTGAAAGAAAGTGCAGATTCCGATGTAGACGAACCTTCAGAAAAAATCACTCAGGAAGAATGCATTTTTCACGTGACTTGTCTGATAGCGGGACTTGAGCAGCGAAGCTACATAAGTGAACAGAAGTTAATGAGCCTGTACCTCCTAAAAAAAACAACTAGAAGGAGAGAAGTCAAAGCAAACACAGCAAACTCGCATTACAGATATGTTTAAGATCTTATCAGGTCCTGTCACTAAACAGCGTGATGATGAAACAGCCGACCCGAGAGTATGTACACCCACTCCCACTACACACGCAGACACAAGTGATAGCGAGTAACATTTACTTCCAACGTGTGATGCTTTCAGTTTGTAGACAAAAATTTAGTGCACAAATATGTATTATGAACATATTTATAAGTTAATATATGGTTAAACAGTCTACATTTACCTGTATTTTTCTAACTTTGTATTTGTAAACGAGATGCATGAAGTGTTATTCTTTGTGAAATGTAAACTGTGTGTGGCAGTGACTATACACTCTCCCGGAAGTGTGAATCACTTGCACGTCAACACCGAAGTAACACAACACCGCAGCTGTAGTCCTAATACCTCCCCTGACCACTCTATTTCTTCCTCTTTCCTCACGCACGCACCCTCCCACAGAGATAAGAAACACACGTGCCTGCCAGCTTGCTTGAATGAAGGTCATTCAACCGGCCGGGAGGCCGGCCTTACCGCAACTCCCCTTAACTGGAATTTTCCCATAACCGGAATAGACCTCCCCCCCAATGATTCCGGTTGAGGGGTGCTCTACTGTAGTAAGAAAATTCTCCCAAGCATACCATTAACATATGGTTAACACTGTGGAATTAAACATTTGTATTTGATATTCGGCGTAAAAAATCAATATTTTCAGGTTTTCTATTCAGAGGTCAATTAAGAATTTTTTTTTCCCAAATCATTTGTGATCTCAGTGGAGAACCCATGGTATAAGCAGGGCATGGAGCTTTTCAGAGAAAGACTCAAAATAAAATGGCATTATTTACGATATACAGAAACAAAGTTTTTGGTGAAGTTTAACAGTCTAGCTTAACTTAGCGCAGCATCATTCGAAACAAAAAACACAGGTTTTTCCAATTAACTTAACAGTGTACAGGCCTAGGCGGAGCACCCACATAAAACCCATCAACTCATTGCAATGTCCGACATGTTTTGCCACTTGCGAAGAATCCAGATATCTCGAGGGGAGGTCAGAACTAGGTGATATTTCTCGCATCGTAATAAAATGCCTAAACTAGGGAGGATAGTCAGAACAAATGATGCTCTCTGAAACATCATCAATGAACCACCTGTTGATTCAGTAGAAACTCTAAGTTAAACATAAAAAATTACAGTAGAACCCGTTTATAGTGAACCCGCCTATAATGAATTCCCGTTTATTGTGAATTTCCGTCTCAGTCCCGGCAAAATGATGTGAGGTTATGTATTAATTTATTGGATATAGCGCACAACTTTTGTCAATGTTGATACGTTTTCCCGTGTACCACGAACAAATTTTGCCGACATAATGCACATTTAACTCAAATATTTTCTTATAATTACAAGTTTTTTCACAAAACGTCTATTCTGGATCACATTAAAGTTTTTCTCCGCAATACGCTACTCGATTGTCCACTGTTCATATTATAAACAAGTCGTATTCGAGTGGCCTCGGTGGGCTACGTGTAGCCATAAATGGTGATCAGTTAGATGAAAATAAAAAATAGTTTTCCCTGCATAGTTAAAGAATGGGCGAATGCATGTACATTTATTATGTTATCAAAATTAAACATAAATTACCACCACACAAATACGTATGTACATTATAGCAGCAAATTCAATATTTTTACGTCTCATTTTTATCGTTCACGTTTCGGACATTTTGATTGAGTAAAGTTCGCAAGACTACCACTAGATAGAACTCTGTGGACTAAATTTTTCCATAGAAAGTAAGAAAATTTCGTTCCAGCTTTAGCAACTGCGATACTAAATGATACGTAGTGATCTTTGATGCGCCAGACTCGTTATTTTTTGTTTATTTACTTTTGACGGTAAAAAGAATATTGTGTTATTAAGCTGCAAATGTGCTTCAATAAGAAATACGTACATAAAAAAGGTGAAAAACGCGTTAAAAAACGTAAGGCAATATCTGTGCGAGATAAACTGGACATTATTGAAAAGGGAGACTCCAACCCCACTGTCCCGCACGTGTTAATAGCAAAGGAACTGGGAATTGCAACATCCACATTAAGAATAATATTAAACAAGCTGAACAATCTTCTTTCTCAAGCTGCGATAACGTCACAGAGTATTAAATGCCCGAAAAAAGGATAATACGCCGATTTCCAAGAACCATTAGGTAATAGAAAGTGTAGTTCATTAAAAATATAATCTGCATTTGCTCATAAAACTGTTGCTTTGAGTATTTTCATTCGTTCTTTTCATTGCTTAGGCCTATGTGTAGTTAAGATTTTGCTTTTGAGTATGTATTGCCAATATAAAAGTTTTCCCAGATATAAAGTTTCCCCTCTATAGTGAACATATAAATGACTCCCTTCAGATTCGTTATAACAGGGTTCTACTGTATAAGTATTGGAAAGTTAAACTTTTTGCACAATCCAAAAATAAAAATTTAGCTATTTAATAAATAAATAACTTGTTTTATTTAAGTTGAATTGTGAACTGAATGGTATGTACTTTAGGATTGGTTTAAGCTTGATGGTTAAGGTTCGCACAGCTTTTAGTACAGGACTGTCAATATCAATGGAATGGGTGGTTGTGTCTGCAGCTGTACAATAGCTACCTCTTCATCTTCTTTAAGGAGCCACGTAGGAAGCTCTTCATCACCCATGAGACGAGGTCGACCAGCCTGCTCTTGTTCCCGCCGCTCCAAATCCATTTTTTGAAACAATTCAAATTCTGTCTCACTCCTGGCAATCATTTGGTTCACAGTTTCATCATCAGGCACTTCATTTTCTTCCTAAAACAATTCATAACACAACAACATCAGGATCACAACTAACCGCAAAGTTATAGTCACATCAAAACAACATACAACTGCCCTTTAAAGTAATCCGCTAATTCATTCCAAGAAAATAGAACACTAATCACTTTTTTTTTATAATCAAAATACATAATTAGTTTTCCAACCACCGAAATGTGTTTGTTAATTATTACTTCAATCATGACATTGTTCCAGTTACAATAAATTTACAGTATTAATGATACATCTAAATACATCTCAAATAAATTTATAAAAACATTGATATGTATTTTATAAATAAACATCCTAAAATTAACAAATGGGTGCTTGCACTTATGTACAAGCGTTAGAAGTTATACTTGTTTTGCATAATAAAAAAACCAGCTTTAATTTTGCATGAAAAATAATTACTATAAATGAAATAAAAGGTCTGGAGTGATATTATAAACACGGTTGGTAAATTATAAATTCGCTCTAATTACTTAATTAAGTAAAATAATCTAGATAAATTTTAATTAATAATGGAAATCAATTAATATGCTGAATGTTTATTCTAAAATATTAATTTTAATTATTAATTAAATATTAATGCAATAATTTATTATGAAAATAAATTATACATCTTGGAACATTATCTTAAAAACACTCACCTGAAAATGGCCAGGAGACTACTAAAAATTTCCACAGACACTCACAGCTAGCGACAATGGAAGCTTTCATGCAACGTGGCATCATAATACATACAGGAACATAACCTCACTTACTTGAAAAAGTTTAGGAACACAATTTCTATCATAATTATTTACAATAAATAAATTTTTTTAATTATATGGCCCAGTATTCAATATCAATCACTTAAGTATAATATTTAAAAGCACATATCTAATTTTTGTCAGTAGCCTATTTTTTTGTACGTAGCTTTTTTTTTTCATTCTGTGAACATTTTGTTGAATGTGCACGTGCATCGTAAAAATTCACGCTCATAATTCTTCCATAACGCGCCTAAAGAAGTATAATTTCAAAAAATAAATAAATTAATAAAAAATACAGGCTTCTTTGACATAATAGTACTTGAGCATAAAATTTCCCTACTAACAATGACTAAAAAACATTTCTGAGATGCAAAATAATAATATAATTAATACATAAGCTCTATTTCAATGTTTAATAAGATTAAATAAGTATAAACTTCAGAATTATATTAACATAAAATATTATTGAACCTGCTGTTTTTCTAAATGCATGTGCCAACTAGAACACTTGAATCACTAATCATGTGACTTGCCACTAGTGCAGCCTGGCAGGTGCAAGGTAAACTTGCCCTGAAAGCTTCTAGCCTTTCTCACCAGAGCTGCTGCTGACTTGTGGGGTGACATGATATAAATATTGGTTGAACACACATGGGCATCATAAATATTTATACGTAATATAATTAATTGTACAATTTTTTTACTATTTAAACTAAACTTAAATACATAAAAAAGTAAATAGCTCCTAATAAAATGGTAAATACTAGGCCTGTCCGAATATTCAAATTTTTTAATACGAATAATAAACTATTCATATTCGATTTGACCTCAAATACTAACACTTTGAAATAACGAATATTCGTTTGCTTACGAATACTTGACAACATACCTTGTGAATTTGTCATATACCAACGTTCACTGTTAAGATAAAGTCATTTGTGCGATATAAATACACTATTTTGATGATTAATTGGACTTCATAATAAAAAACATGAACAATAAGTGGCATTTTAAACATGCAACAATTATTCAAAGCTTTTTTCCCCCGCTACTGTCCCGTTAAACATTAACGAAAAAATTACATAAACAATTCAAAACATGGCATATTTGTGATTGTAAACTTGAAAACAAAATATTACTAGTATTCTTCTCGCCACACGCACCAAAAGAGGGAAAAAATAAACAAATGTCAACAACCATGGACTACACCACCACAAAACATGAGATGGGCATTAAAAAGAAGTAATTGTCATAGTTTCAAAGGCATATATAAATGGATAGTCGCAATCAATTTAACACCATGTGATACAGTAGCAGCTTACTTGCTGTATATATCTATGACGAAACAGACGTTGTGACTCAAAAATATATAAATAAACGTAAATAATGGTTTAAGATACAAGATGAAATTAGAAAAAATTGTGTTTATAATATTGCTGAACTAAAATACTATTTACCTGGCTGCCATTAACAAAAACTCATGAATAACTAGGGTTCAAATATGTAAATGAGCTCATCAATTACTAATTTGGGAATAACAGCATTTTAAAAGAAGATTCACATTTTTCGTAAAATAAATTGCAATGGATTTCATGGTATTTTGCAGGTCGGGGAAATTTTCTGAATCAATATTTAGAGTAACAGGTTGTGGAAAATAAGGCAAATAGGAACTGAAACGAAAGGTTGGTTAGTGGGTTAGGTTAAACATTTTCCATGTAATAATATAGCTGACTTAAACCTAACCAATCTTTCACTTTAGTATTATTTGTCTAATTTCCCAGTAGTTGTTACATGACACGAAAAAATTTTTTTAGTGGGGATTCTAATTCTCATTCTTACTATTGAAATTTGATATTCGTATACTCGCGAATAATTTGATATTCATATTCAATTTGAACTAAAAAACTGATATTCGCAAAGGCCTAGTAAATACTGAAAATTCACATAGATGAAAAAAAGTGTTACTTCAAATTAGTGATGGCCCGATATTCGATATCCGATATCGGAGATCGGTAATATCGGCACATTTTTCAATATCGGACATCGGTAAATACTTGCGATATTTTGATAACCGATGTTTGCTCTCGCCAATAATACTTCTCACATAACCTTAACCGTAATTCCAAGCTTATTTTCCGCGGGCGTAATTTATCTTTCTTCACGTCACCATATTACCTTGTAATTCCAAGCATATTTTCCACAGAAACAATTTCAAGATTTCAAGCCTATTTCTTCTTTCTGATACTGCAATGCATCCCGACGGTACAATTCTTCCATGTGTACACATTCCCAGTCATTTGTGCATATTTATTCGTTTCAGATATTCGCAAAATGTTTTCGCTTGATGAATTTTCGAAGTTCACTATGTGTACATAAATTGAAAACATAAACTAAAATAATTACGATATTTAATTTAATAAGTGGTGTAGCCGTAAGTAAACATGAAGAAGAATAAAGTTGCTGCTTGATATAACAGACATTTTCTTTCCGTGTCGTTTCATGGTCGCCAACTGCTGTTCTATACAAAAACATTACGTAAGTTTTTACAAAAGCTAAAATATGAAACGTGTTTACGTAGAGCAAGTTGCAGCAAAGGTATTATGTTGGCTATATTGAGTGCATTGAAAACAACATAAATAAAGATGTGTGGTTTTATAAACTCTGCATTACGTTTCAAAGTTTTATTGAAATTACTTTTCACGTATTTTTAACGTGTGTTCGCACCAATAAATGGAGTGATACACTTGAACAATGGTCACAAAATTTACTACTTGAAGACCTTCCTTTTTAGCGTGTCGTTTACCGTGATGAAATTTTACAAAGGGTACAAAAGTTTGATGTTTTTCGGCGGTAGCCTACAACTCACGTAGTTTAGGTTCCCTACCACGTTCGTGCAACTTTGGATTTCTCTCAAAAATTGAAATTAAAAAAAAAATCGAAGTGTTAGGTTAGGTCAGTCACAACATGCTTGAACTTCTGATTTAGCGGCTGAAGTGGCGTTAATAAACTTCGGAAATCTTCGTAAATTCTTGCAGGGAAACGAAACTATGTGAGTTGTGGGCTTCCCGTTTTTTGGACGGTATTTTTCGTAGATTACAGTTGAGACACTGGACTCAGTACATGCAGTGGCTTGTAATTCATACATTATAAGCAAATACACTAGAGACTAATACCGGACAGCTACAATATTTCTCAACATTTCTCCACAAAAATCTGAAATTTGTTTCCTTATAGTTGCAATATGTTTTTTGCATACTGTAGGTAATACCTACACCAGAATATTGCTTTATCTGACCTTGAAAAACAATTAAAATTTTTAAGACCTTGAATTTAGAGAGCTTATTTGTAGGCCATTATGATAAATTCATTATTAGCTTTCATTTAATGTGAATTTACTATATTTTACAATTAATAAAAATAATATACATTCACATATGTATGTTTTATTAATATTTAACATTTTTCATTATTGTCTCTAACAATACTCCAGAACCACAATTTTATAGAATCAGTGTTAGAAATGAGATAGGCCTATTATAAGAATATCGGAATATCGGGTATTGGTTATCGGATCGGTAAATTTGGAAATATCGGAATCGGTATCGGTATCGGGTTTTTGGATATCGGGCCATCACTACTTCAAATCTAAGATCAAACTGCTTTAAACCATGCTCTAAATCAATAGCAGTGTTACTTTAAAACCACAGAAATAGAACAGCATTAGTTTTAGAGGCATGTGTACTCAATACACTTCTCATATACAGTCAAACCTCATTAATACGAATCCGCTTAGTACGAAATTCCCGTTTATGCGAAGTACTTTCACAGTCCCGGAAAATAAAGTATGATTTCCTATGTCATTCAGTACTTTTAATACGAAATACGGTTAATATGAATTACGAAGTTGTTTTGATCCCTCAAGTAGCTGTTAACGTGTATAAGTAAACGGTTAATACGAATTTCACCACCGAAGTCTAAAGTAAATCGTCTTCATAACCGTCATGTAAACAAACGTTTCTCCAAAGATACATGTATGTATCCTACAGCGCAAAATGGTTGAAAAACAAGATGAAAAGTTCAACTCTAGTGGCGATGTTAGTAACTAAACTAGAAAAGATGCCATGTTGTAAACGGAAAACGAAAAGGAAAGAACTCTATACCGTATTAATATTAGTCGTCGGAAGTGTACATACGTAGAAGTTTAAACAATCTATGGAAAAAAGTTCTGATATTTTCCATTGTTCACGCACGTGTATCTTAACCTCAATTTTGAGTGTTAGTTGTTTTGTAATATGACTGCGAAATGTAAACGCAACGACCTTACATTGCAAGTTAAAGTTAAAATTATCGAAGAAGTAGACAATGGAGAGAGAACGAAAACTGAAATTGCGAGAGAATTTAACATCCCGTAATACTAAAAAATCGTGAAAAGATTGAATCGGCTTTTGCGAGTTCGTGCAGATTATCAACAAGAAAAAGAATGTGAGGCCCAAAACATCAAGAAATGGAAGCTACATTGTTGCAGTGGTTTTAAGATATGCGTGCAGCAAACTTGCCAATTTCTGGACCTATGATTCAGAAGAAGGCAGACTACCTAGCATTGAGGTTAGGAATTTCAGACTTCAAGTTCAGCAATGGTTGGCTACAACGGTTTAAGGATCGCAACAATCTTGTTGGCAAAACTATGTGTAGGGAGTCGGCAGCAGTAGATACGACCAAAGTTAAATGTGTTAAACAATGCGTATAAGAAAAAGATAGTGCAAACCAGAATTGATGCTTTCTTTAAACCAAATGTTTGAATATAAAATGTGTCATGAATGCAAGTTTATTGAAGTTTGTATTATGATTTATTCTGTAAGTGTTGCATTGTGTTTGTTTTCTTCAGTGTTAACATATCGTCATGCATGTAGTGAAGCCAGCTTATACTACCAACGGTGTGTATTTCAATCAATTTTTTTTGTCATGATATCCCAATAGTTTGGTTAATACAAACCCTCGTTATTATAAAGTGCTAAAATTATGGTCCCTTCAGGTTTGTAATAATGAGGTTTGACTGTACACTATAACCTAAATACTCAGTATGTACTGGGTTTGAAATCAAAGAGCAAAAATACCCTGAAGTAGCAAAAGAAATCTAGTCTTAAAAAAAAATTGTGGAAAGAGAGTTAGCTAATTAAATAAATTTTAAGTAAAAAGCAACACTGCTGTATAAAATTTAAAAGGATTAAAAAAATTAATTAAAATCATACATGTGAAAATTAAAAACTTGCCTTGAGTGTTAAACCGGCTAAGCAATGATACATATACCATACATATATGTGAGAAGATGAACAATAAATGAATAAATTATGTATTTCAAACTATTTTAACTAACTTAAATGAACAATTAACATTTGTTTTATTTCCTAAAACTGTTTTGTCTTGAAAATTTGAAACCCACAAGTTTTATATGTTTATAATTCTAAAAAATTTAAAAAAAAATTGAAATAACTTTTTATTGAAATGGTACTAAACAAGTACCTCATCATCTCCTTCGTCTTGATGTAGGATCGTCTTCAGAAACTGCTGTCTTTCTGAACCAGTCGACTTCTGATCAAACATTCCAGCCTGGATAACTTTCTCATCCATGTTCAACTTGTAGCGAGCGGCAGCTAAAATCCTCTCCTCAACAGAGTTGACCGTCATCAGGCGAAGCACACGCACTTCATTCTTCTGACCAATGCGATGGGCTCTGTCCTGAGCTTGAAGATCCTTTTAAGAACAAAGTTAAAGAGTAAAATAATTTAAACTAAATCTTTTTTTAAATGGAACTTCAGAAATAAAAGTTCTAAAACATTATCAAAGTGATCCACAAAAATAAACTCAGTCCTGGGTGCTTGAATGTAGTTTAGCTATTTTGATACAATGGGCAGGACAATAATCAATGAATAAAACTGAAAGACTGACAACTAACCAACTGCCTTAAAATAAAACACAGGTAGCTACTGTTTCGTACATTACTATCCCTCTGAGGGCTGGTCTTACCATATGTAGGAAAGGTATGGGTAAGGTCTTTGGTAGTTCATCTTGTTGGTAGCTGTTGCCAAGAGGTCAACTTGCTGTCTACTTTACAGAGAGGGTAAACCAATACACCGCTTAATCAAAACTATTTAAATAAAAAAAATTGGTATAATAAACTAATTTTAATATCTGCATTGCTATAAGTTATATTTCAAAAAAATGTTCTATTTGAAACTCATTTTTCTGAAAATTGTATCAAGTGAAATACAAACAAGAAACAATCTCATAATGCAAGTGACATTTAATAATGATTTGAGATCTGAAACTAGATTTTGTGCATTGTTTGTACATACAAAGCCTGTTATAACTTTTTTTAAAAATTCATTTGGGACTACCATCTCTCAACGGAGAGATCATTACAGAAGGTACCTCATGACAACACACAACACAGACCACAGACAGTGCATACAGAAACAACTATGGCCTATGGTGAGCAACAGCCCAGCCTTTCCTGGAATGGCATCATGGAAACAGACATCAGGATGGCCACACTTGATTCAAACCCTTATTTTCTAAAATGCCAGTCCAGATATTACCACCATGCCTCCTTGCTCCATAGTTATGATGATGTGAAGTTGTTTTTATACAATCACTGCAGTTTATTACAGAATAATAAATTTTAGTGCAAGATGTCTTCAGAAAATAATTTACACGAGAAAATAAATTTACTTTACAGAACTTGTATGGACCACACATTACATATTGTCATGCAGAACCAATTATTGAATCTCTTGTTCAAAATTACTCATTTTTTACACACCAACTTATTTTATGACTAATTATTTATTTATTTGAAAAGTGTGTGGATTTTAACTGGATTTTCTCAGGGATATAAAAGTTTCTAAACATTTTTCATTACTTTTGTATAGGTTTATTATAAAACATACATAACTATAGGTACAAAGGTTAGGTTAGTACTGTGACGAGGAAAAAAAGAAGATGATGTAATTTACTGAGATTGAATTTATTTTCCATTCTTAAATCAATCATATGAAATTTAATAGACAAGTTTTAATTAAGGAACTTATTCATGAAATACACTATCTGGAATGAAATAATGTAAGCAATTGATGTTGAATGAAATATTTTTTTCCTTACTTGGGCAGTCTTGTTAACTTCATGGCCATTAGAGATGGGTACACAACACAGTGTCCAATGAAATTGGGGGAGTATCTCACTATGGCCTATGGTGAGGAATCATACCAGTATTTGCTTGGAGTGAATTCATGAAAACATATGAAACTTAAATTAAATTAGAATGACGGGGATTTCAACCTGACTCCTCTGTTGTGTCACCTTGCTCCATGAAGCTTGTAAATGTCTGTGATGATCACAATCTATTTTAATGGCCGCTGCTTGATTTTTTTTTCATATGATAATGGGGTCAGCTGGCCTGAACCTAATTTACTCACAATACATACTGTTAAGACATATACTACAATAAATTGTATGTTATCAAGGGAAAGGAGAGTGTAATAACAAGAATAACATAATTATTTAAAATTTGAGCTGACCAGAGTCATGAAGCAGAATAAAAGATGTACACAATGAATATAATAACCTGATGAGGGTTCCAGTCAGAGTCGAAAATGACGACAGTGTCGGCGGACTGAAGGTTAAGGCCCAGACCCCCGGCCCGGGTGCTGAGCAGGAACACAAAGAACTCAGAGTCAGGACTGTTGAACTTGCGGAGCAGTTCTCCGCGGTCCTCTGCTCTCGTGGTGCCGTCCAGACGTAGGTACAGGAAGCCCCTCCAGTTCAAGTAATCCTCCATGATGGTCATCAGCTGAGTCATCTGACAGAACAGGAGCACGCGATGGTTCGTTGCCTTCAGCTTCGGGAGGATGCGATCCAGCAATTCAAATTTTCCAGATGCACGGAACAGGTCAGGACTGCAAACAAAACCCCTCCATTATTTATGAAAACAGAATGTGCATAACCAAAAACTTTTTTCATTGAAACGAGCAAATAGATACCGACCCTATGACGACATTGCCTTGCATTCCCACGTGTTCGCAATATGCCTTCTCGATGTGCTGGAACATGAATGGGTGGTTGCATAGTTTTCTCAGCTGCATGATGGTGTTCATTAATGCTTTGGCTCCACCCTTGCCTTGCTTGCCTTTTTCTGACCCATCGGTGAGTAACACACCTTTGCTTTGCATGTGACTGTAAAACACAACGTATTACAGACCCATATTTACAAACAATGCAAACATCAGTCATGCCTCATCCACTTGAAAACAACTCACCTGTACAACACCCTCTGCAAACCTGACATATCACACTTGATTATGTATTCAACTTTATCAGGAAGCTGGGATTCCACTTCCTTCTTTAAACGACGAAGCAAGAACGGGCGAAGAACTTTATGCAACCGTCGTATAATGAGAATAGTTTCCTCTTCATTCAACTCCACCTATATTAACATAAAGAGCTAAGATAACAACATGATACTTTTAAAAACTAATAAAATGAATACATTTTTAAAAAACAGTATTCAAAGGCAGCCTGTGCCAAACTACTGAGGAATAAATATAAAATGTTTAATATTTAGAGCATGTGATAGCAATAGACTACTTAACCGAACACCTTTACACCAGTCTCTGCTTTAACCTGCCGCCAGGAGTTTAGATGATAATGATCATGATTCCAGGACCTGCTGCTAGGTAGCCTATTCAGTTCAGTTCAGCTGCTGATTAACTGTGGTGTTGACCAAGTAAGAGGGAGTCCACTGTAGTACAAGTAAAATTTCTCGTGATGCAAACTTACTTAGAAATTATGCAGCCACAAAGCAGAGCTGTAAAAAGAGTTTTAAAAAGCTAAAGTGCAAAAATCCAGCAAAGACATCCTACCAAACCGTTTTATGATCTTTTTGAATAGCAACCAATAATTTCCTTGGAATCATTAAAGAGTTATTCTAAATAGGGTTGGGCGTATCGATTCCTCGGTGCTTCTATTCCACTGATTCTACCAGCAATCAGAACCGACGTCAATTCTTTTACTAAGTTTCAAGGAATCGTATCATATTTTGAATAGCAGTAAGAACTATTGATATATAGTTTGCAAAACAGTTTTCTTGAATAAAACGAGTGATTCTTGCCAAAATTACTGTATTTTTTGGCCAGTAAGATTGCATCACAATGTTTACACAACTCGGCTTACACTTAAGTAATAAAATCCAGTAAATCAATTAATAGTTACATAATGTTTCTGTTGGTTGCAATTAAAGTTTACACACTTACATTTTAAAAACGCTTATTAGAATCAAATAAAATAACATTTATCCAATATAAAGAACCATAACCATTCTCTTACTAATTTATTTCATGTTTAATTAGGGCATCTGTAAACGAAGTATAGTAAAAACTATGAATACAATCTCAAGCAACGTTCACCATACTTGGAACAAATGGTCAACGTTAACAGAGCATGAAACACAATAGGGATTATTGATTGCAAAATTTTTGGTTAAACTTTTTAAAATAGTTAAAATTACGTTTTAACACATATCCATAATTATAGGATTTTTGTCAATGAAATAATTATTTCTTACTACTAGTCTTTGATGACTTACTTTCTTACGTTAGCTTTACACCAAATGGTACATTTAGGCACTGCTCATCACTGACTGCATGAAAGCCTCCATGTTGCTTATTTTGTGTAGTAACTTCAATTCTGTATTTATGCAGTTTTAATTTGTTTCCTTCATGAGATCAGGTCAGTTTATTAAAACCCTCTGACAGATGGGAATTAGATGGAAGAAAAATTAACAGGACTATGGTCTCAATACAATAGTCTGTTTGGTCAGGCTGCCAGTGAGACTGAGTCTGCAAGAAATGAATGAACACAGTTGCACCTGTGTTTCCGTACCATGTGCGTCTCTGCCTGAGGACGGGAGCAGATAGCAGTTCCCGAAACGTCGCTTGTTTCTGTTTTGGTAAAACTATTGTATTTTTTTGTCTTTTCGTTTTGTCGTGTTTTTGTCTCGTTTCAACTGTTGTGCTGAATTATTTTGGTTTCAATATTTTTGTGTTGTCATCATTTGTGTGTTTTTTTGTTCATTTAGTACTTTTTTCTTTGTTTTTTCTTTGTTTGTTGACCATATTTCTGTTTCGGAATATTTTGTGGTGTTTATATTCTTGTTGACAACAGCAATTGTTTGCTTAATTTTGTGTGTTTTTTGTCTTTCTTGTGTATTTTTATTTATTTTATTTATTAGTTTTTCTTCAACAGAAAAAGTTCTTAGCAATGGCGTATGTCCAAAAACTTACATCAAGTCAAGAAATGAATGTCAAACCTATTTTCGAGAACAAGCAGTCCCCATGCCTGTGTTGCAGGCTACTGGAAATCAAGGCCAATTTTTTCTTCAATCCTAGTTCTTGTCAGAAAATATTTATGCTTCCCACCATCGACAGTTAACATGGAAAGACTTTTCAGTACTGCTGGAAACATTTGTAATGTGAAGTGTGACAGGCTTGATCCAGAGCATGTAAAAATGCTCATATTACTGAACAAAAATTTATAATAAAATTTTATTAACTCAGTTGGATATCATAAGTTCATTTCTTGTTTTATGAGTTTTGTTTTGAAAAGATGTTTAAAATGTATCAAAATATTAAAAAAAAATTCAGTTTCACTATGGTTTCAGTGGTATTTAATTGTTTCAGTTTGTATTTTAAGTGCAGCTGAATTTTCATTTCTCTAAATTGATAAAATCACAACATTGTCTTGCTTATGATTTCATTAACTTTATAACAGCAGCTGAGTTATTATTTGAATTAAATTAAAAACTTTCTTTTAATAATATTTTGTTTGGAATCATGTTTTATGTGTATTTTTCCTTTATGGTTTTCTAAATAATTACAGGAGAATTTTTTTTGTTGGAATCAGAATAAATTGGAATCTAATCTAGAATCAAAGAATTTTTGAAAATGGAATCTATAAAATATAGAATCGACCTATCCCTAATTCTAATATCATGGAACTGCAGTCATACGTGTAGTGGAATAAATATCCTAAACAAATGTGTCTACAACAAGAATTACTTGAACAGAAATATATATAGAAGCATTCTCCAGAATTAACTGTTTCCAGAATTTGGGAACCAAATGGTCTCTTTGTACAATTAAAATTTTTTCATTCAATTGATCACAACATAGCTAAACCTCAACCTGCTTGATGCACTGAGATATGGTGAAATGCAAGGGCATTTATAGTAAAAAGAACTGCACTAATCAAGTTACGGCACAACTTACATAAAAAAAATGTTTTTCCAACAATTACTATTGTCTAAATAAAAGATTGTATTGTTCTACTGAACTGGGACAAACCTTCTCTCCAGTGGTAGCAAACGGTGCATTAAACCACTGCTCGAACGTGCTCACAGACTTGAATATGGCTGGGAGCAGGAAGTTGAGAAGAGCCCACAGCTCAGGCAGCTTGTTCTGCAGCGGAGTGCCGGTCAGCAACAGACGGTGAGGAGCCAGGTAGTGCGTGTTCAACACTTGAGTCAGCTTGCAGTGGTGGTTCTTCATGCGGTGACCTTCGTCGATGATCATGAACTTCCAGCGAAGCTGCATTGGCAAACAAAACAACAGTACGCTTCAGACTAACAAACTAACATTCACAATAAAATGGGTCTTGCTCAAATGGGTTCCACCATCAGTTAACTTAAGGGGCCCGCCTCGTCAGGGGTGTATGTGTGTTAGTGAGGCGGGATGATAAGCGTGCAACTAGCTGGTGCTTCTAGCGCGGTGTCTCCTCTGGACCGGCGCGCAGTCTTCTCGTCGTCACAGGATAACTGTGAAATTTGAGCAGTGACCGTAACATTATATTGCGGGGAAATTAAGATAACGGTGTAATGCAAGTCCCTTAAGTGCTTTCAAGAATCTGTACTGGTTGTATTACGCCTAAAAATTACTCTGAAAACATGTGTTTTAGCCATTTTAACTCTTCTAAAACTACAATTTAAAAATTTAATGCGAAATCAAAAGTACTTTTTGGTCCTCAGCGAACTCTTAAATGCTTTTCGTAAGCAAACCCCACTCGGATATCTCGAGTAGTTCTGAAATCCTGGAGCTCTGCACACCGTATGTGTGCCCGGGTAGGCGGAGCCCTTAAGGTGCACTGATCTCAGGTGAGGCATCTATAATATATTATTGATTTTATTTTATAATGTCTGCCTCTGCTACTGGCATAAAGCAGAGATATTCACCACCAACAAAACACAAATATAAATAATATGTAGCATCCTTTCCAATAGCATAACTTTTGAAAAAAAGATCTACAAAAAGTTATATTCTTCCATAAGAATTATGGTATGTACAGCCAGTGGTAAGGTTTGCTGGCATTATAAACAATCATAATGTGTGTCTTATTTTTGCTAAACAAGCAGCACAAAAACAATTTTGAAACACATTTATTATTTCAAAGACAAAATAAACATTTGAGTAAACATATTTTTCCACTGTTTTCTTCATAATTTAAGTTCTTTGTGACCAAATGTGTTAGCATAACTTTTACTTGTACATCAAAAATGAAATGAAAAAAACAGCACAGAGCAATTACGTAACTCTCCAATCAGGCATATAGCAGATAGCGACAGTCCAAACCAAACGTCTACAGATCAAGTGCAGGTATCGTTGGAAGGCAATACAGAAAACAGTGATAATATAGAGATCGATGGCAACCTGACAGCGCCAGACGAGTATGTATCGTGACCACCAAATATCGTCGTTTTGTCAACTGACACTGACACGTCGGGCATCAATGTGCGTACATCGATGGCAGGTGCTACAGTAGACTGTGATGTTATTAAGCAACTCACCAGAGATTCATACATGGATAATCATTGGAGAGCAGCACATACTCACTTTGCCGAGGCCTTCAGTGCAAACAAATATGGCAGTGTGTGCAGTGTGTGCAATCGCTTTTGGTTTGGCACTGCTGTACATCTAGATCGTAGGCTTTTGTCCAGGTAAATGATGGTGTCCTGATGATTAAGCATATGTTTCAGACATATTCAAAGGGCTATAATTACTGAACAGCATGGCAATCATCGGTTCTATCACGGCTTAAAGGAGACAGCAGTCAAATGTCTCGCGAAATTAAAAAAGAATATACTTAAATAGGTCAAATTGTCTGCCAAAAATTATTTCACAACTGCACAAATTCATCGCTGCGTCACCGAGCAACAATTGTGAGATGAGTGATGCATGTGTACGTGTACATATAATGGTGGCTGCTCACAACTGCCAGAGTTTAGTCCCGCTTTATAGTTACGGACCAAATACTGCACCATTCAGACTATCGGAGACCCGGATGGATGATGAATGTGAAGCTGTGCCAATTTTAGGCTTCCAGTTCCTGGTTGGTTGCAACATATCGGTCAATCGGCACGGTGGCAGCAAACAATCTACTGGTGGTGTTATACATAGAAATGCCGAATCTGTGACCTACAGACAAATCGTGAATAGATGTAACAGGTCAGCAATTGCATTGGGCATTCTACTGACCGAGCCATATGTCAGCAATATCTGCACTGTCAGTGTTAACCTGGGCGTAGAACCAAAATTCCTGCTTGCATCAATTTACTTTCACCCTGGCATGCGGATACAAGCAATTCAGATGCTGATTCTCTCTTTGCTGGCTCGATACTTGGTCAGTATACACAACAGCATAAAGACATTGGAAGACTTAACACATGTGCCCCTCATTCTCACTGGAGACACTAATGTTATTGCAGACAGAGATAAAACAATGCTTAAAAACTTCATGCTCGCACAATTCCGTTGATGCTCTTGATGATTTCTGCTCCTACAGCACTCGGCAACACCAACATCAATATGACTTTCACTACACACTTGAATTCAATGCAGTATGAGGTGTAGTGTGTTACTTCAGCTATCACAGACCCTTGCTACATGTGATAAATTTGTGATTTACCTATTCTGTAACCATTATACTACTCTGTGTACGAGATTGATGATTAAATTACATATTAATATGAAACACTTAAGATTTTATCCCGCCATTTTCACAAAAATCTACAGCATGGACCCAAACTGCCACTTTCTACATTTTTGGTGAACTTTTGTAGCTGGGTTTGAACTGATCACTCACCTTTTCAGCGCTCAATAAATTATTGCTATGTATCTTCTAGGCTGTGTCTTCGTGAATGTTGTATGTTTTTTTTATCCCTTCAACTTTGGACTGGTTGAGTAGGTGTTTTATAGACAACTCTTTTTGTGAAGGGTAATGGACAGTTAAGGGCAAGAGGGTTGTACCGGTGCGATAATACTTGAAGAAAATTTCAGAAGACACCTCGGCGCACCACTGATTTAAATGCATTTTCCCTCCACCCTCCTCCTCCCTTTCCATTTCAAGTGTGTTCTCTTAGGTTCACTCCCTACCACTTCTGTTTTCGTCATCTTTCAACATGCACAGCTTGCCAACCACAATGCTTACAAAGTTTTGAAGGCCCTTACTCGGTCTCATTACCTGCTTCTTGTTGAACATGTTAATAATAGTTCTGTTGTGTGCATGTGTGCTGGGACATATAATGACAAGTAGAATTGATTTATCATGTTTTTCTCAGGTATTTTAGTAGAAATACCATATAGTCTAAAACTTTCTATTTGGTAGATTTTTTAAAATTGCAGTTTGTCCACCACTTTTTAAATTTCGCTTGGTTTATTTGTTGACTATCAACGTTAAATCTTGTTGATTTTTCTGTTCATAAACGCCATGACAAGTCACAACCGCAAGAGTCCTAGTTTTTGTTTGTTACACCCCCATATCTCATATCAGAAGGAATCACAAACTATGTTCTTTGTTAGGGATAGTGATTTGAGAACCTGAACTATGAACTTTTACTTTGGGAACAAACATAGTTACGAGTAGGAATCAAACCCATTATAGACAGCAGGAAGAAGTGCAACAAGGTGTATGATAAAAACAAAAGAACAACAGTATTAAACTCAAAGATAATAAATATTGGCAAAACAGAGAAATGACCAAACATTAAAAATTATTTTCGAACACTGAAAAATTACCAAAGAACAGAACCACATAAGCAAGAGATAATTTTCATACAATCATGCAAAGGAAATGCCCACAACATTCAAAATACATAAAGGTTAAATACTTGGAATAAAAAACCATTTAAAAGTTTAATATGATGGCAAATGTACAATCTAGAGCAGCGGTTCCCAAATTTTTTTGGCCAGGGAACCCTATGATGGACTTTTCTTTTGGCGAAACCCCAACCATGTGACCCTGCCACGGAACCCCAGGGTTCCGCGGAACACCTTTTGAGAACCGCTGATCTATGGAGGCATGTTTTACAAGATCAGGTACAACACAATTAAATTTACAAATTATAACAATAACCAAATCATTTACATGAACAACAAACATAGTACGTGATCCCTGCTGACAAGGGAAAAAGGGGCATAACAAGAACCAAGACTTGTGCAGTTGTAACTTGCCAGGAGTAATCATGGCATTTTTACAAACAGAAAAATAAACAAACTTCAACATCACCAATCAACAAGTGAACCAAACCTAATTTAAAAGGTGGTAAACAAAGCAGCAATTTTGAAAAAAAAAAAAAAAAACCTGCACAACTTTTAAAGTTTAGACTAAATGATATTTCCACCAAAAAAAACCTGAGAGAAATGGGTAAAACAATAATTACTTGCCATAATATTCCCCAGAGAAACAAGTTAAAACAATGCTTACATGTCATAATATTCCCCAACACACACCACATAACCCTAGCACATTCAAAAAGAGGCCAATAATCAGAATGAAGAGAGAGCCTTTAATCCTTTTTAAGTGTTGTGGTTCAGAAATCGCATATACCAGGGCCCATGAAAACACATGGGAAGGGTACAGAAGATCCTAAGAGCACACACAATAAATGAAAAGGAATTAGGGGGTGGGGTGTCTAGGGGAAAAATTCAAGAAAATCAGCAGTGCACCCAGGTTCTTTCTGAAATTCTCTTCAAAAGTTAATCGCACTGGTGCAAAATAAAAATATTTTCTAATAGCAGTAAATGTCAAGTTTGTGTATTTTAAATAATGGGAATGTAATACATACATAGGATAAATGGTGTTATTAACAACAAAGTGTACAAATGTCATAGTGGTGTCCAGGCTGCAGCCGCATCATGGTGAGATGAACGTCAAATGTACAATGAATGTCGGTGATTACCACAACCATAACGTTCCAGTCTGGAAGACGACAAATCATTTATGAAATAACAGCTGGCTTTTTATGGATAGTTAAATGTACGTACAAAGAGTTTAGAGGGTCTCAGCACATATTTCACGATTACCTTAGCCAGCACAGCTTTGTCCTTGATGATGTACTCGTAGGTGGTGAGCAGAACATTGAACTTAGTGGCTCTCATCTGACTCTGAATGGTTCGTCTCATGGTCGGCGATCCTTTGTAGGCCACGACGATCACAGACGGTGCCCACTTTTCAAACTCTAACACCCAATTGGACAGTGTTCTGAAATGTAACATGCATGCAAATGTAGAAAATATTTATGGTTCAGGAAACAAACTTCAAGGAGTAAAATATGTCAAACTTTGTCAAAAACAATAATAGTAAGGGGGCATCAGTTTCATGACATACCTATGGTGAGAGAGGCTGAGGGGTAAGATCACCATGTTAAACATAGGTCCTTCAGAGGGGGGAGGGAGGTAGGCAAGAGGCAGGAGCGAGGCATGCTAAACATAGCAGCAGGTGCGGGGGAATGGGGATGCTAGTCGACAGCATTATTCTCGACTGCTTGTGACATTGTATCCCTCCAACCTCCCCGGACACCATTCTGGCTTGAGAATATCATAATTTAAGATCTACGTTATGCACAATTAATAACAAAAATGACCTAGATTGATTTATAATTACAATAAATTATGTTTGTAAATCTATCGAATAAATAAACTGAAATTTGTAATTTTGCAATCTAGTAAATGCCTTAGTTAATAACTTAGTAAATAGTTAAAACAGATTTGTTCTTTTTTTTTAAATTTTTTGTTGTATGTGCTTAATATTGTTTGTGGTATTATTGTATTTGTTGTGGTTGTTTGTTGTATGTGTTGTCACCGCTAATATATGGTACTCTTGCCTTCCTGTGTTGGCCATTTGCTATTCTTACCTGCTATGGTGCCGACGAGGGTGGGAGACCATATGTTTGCGGTGATAACCTTTTGTTTTTGTTTGTCTTGTATACTTGTCGTGTCCACCATTCAAGTCTAACAACTGTCGGTGGGAACGTTACAATTATAAATAAATAAAAAATAAATAAATATTCCTTATTTATATATTCATATCCCAACTGACTTGCTGGTCTGGCGGTTAGCATCCCTGCCTGCTGATTCACGGCCTTTAAGTTCGCAACTCGCCAGCCGCAATAGATTTTTGCTCTTAAAAATAACACCAGTGCTCCAGCAGTGACACCTTTGTTCAAAATGATGAACCAAACATGATAACATCAGATGCCTCTCGCCATGGGGTCCAAGGAGGGAGGAGGAATACAACATCACAAACAGCCGAGAATAAAGCAGTAGACTAGCATCCCCATTCCTCTGCACCTGCTCCTATGTTCAGCATGCCTCATTCCTGCCCCCCTCCTACTCCTCTCCTCCTTCTGAGGGGCCTGATTTAAAATGCTGATCTTACCTCTCATCCCCCCCTAGACGAGGGGTAAGATTATTCATACTATATTGACAAAACAACACTATTTTTGACAATGACAAAACAAAAGACAATCTTCACTCATTTAACTGCACATGGATAATCTTCTTTGTGAATTAACCTTGGCTTATGTTTATGATGCAAAACTAAAACTGCAATAAAGTAAAAAAAAAACCTCCCTTACAAATATTGGTATAAAGCATTTTAAATTCTAATATTTAGGAAAAACCGTTATTAAAAAGATAAATAAATAAACAGTCCTTAGCTGATATACTACAAAAGGGGCTAAGTTATTACAGTCATTGTGATCATATTCAATACCTGAAAGTAAAATGAAGTGATGTTATGTGAAGTGATGTTAAGTGATGTGATAAGATGCAACTCATTTACAAAAAAAAAACAAGAAACCAAAGAAGAAAAAAGTTATAAATAAGGGGCAAGTGAAAACAAAGAATAACATTTTATGTCATTTATTTTCATACCATGAAACAAACCCTGTTTTAACTTCCTCTACATTCTTCTAAAATTAGTGTCTTTGAAAACAAATTATATACTTGGTAATGATAGCAATAATCCAAAATGACACAAAATTGGAATAAATGTTATGATAATGATATTTGGACCCATGTCATTAAGTGTCATTACATAAAAAATTTGTTGTATGGAAATTATAACTGTGTAGATATATACAAGGACATACAAAAAAAGAAATAACGCTGCGCTGGACAGAGCTTCCGTAACACACATTTTCCCCACTATACAGTGTCGAGCAACTTGCTCCAAGTTTATAATCGATATTTGGCACAAATGGAGCAAAAACTAAAAGTTATATGTCTTGTAGTCTTCATAACTTTGATTATCTATTCAAAATGTCGGATGCTTATTTTTGATCATACATAAGGCTATAATGCCATTTGCATCTAGTAAATGCCATTTTGTTTTAAATATGTGATGTGACATTTGAAACGCCTAAGTAATGTCATATTTTAAGCGGGAGAAATCATTGTTAACCAGAAAATGGCAGAAGAAAATGGAGAAGAGTCAACTTTTCTTTCAGTTAAGTTTACACTTTTCATTTCAGTAATTTTATAGTCAAAGCACAAGTTTTTAAGATGTACATTGAATGTTGTTAAAAAAAGTTAATTTGATTACTTAAATTCTGAAAACATTAAATATTCTGGAGAGTTAGACAAATATGGCTAAGTGTAAGGTATTTTAGGTTAGGCCAGATAAATTAATAACACATATTAAATAAATAAATAATAAGCAATATGTAATTAATGTAGCTAACCTTACCTAACCAAAAAGTCATTTTAATTATGATTTCCCTAATTTACAATTAGACACTTTTAGGCAGGAATACCAGACTACCTTAATATATATCTGAATAAGGTAAAAAAAAACCTACTAAACCTAGATTCTGATAAAAAAAAATTTTTGTAATTTATCTGTCTTAGTACTAATGAAATACTTTCAACATACATATACCAAAATATAATCTACTAGTAAGTTTCTACAAGCATTATTTATTTTCATAATTAGTATTAGAGCACTAGCCATTTAAATACTCCACACCTAAAAAAAACTTCTGTGAGTACTTGAGCTCAAATTAACTAAAAATTAATCAAGTCTAGACTCGACAGTATAAATACTGAATTTGACTCGGTTTGACTTGACTGGAGCCCAAAATTTGCAGACTCGTCCATCTCTAGTGTTTATTTTACCTTAGTATTATTAATATTCTTAGTGAAAAGTAAAACTAACAGATTAAGAGGCAGCTATTTGTTACAACTAGTAGTAAGGATGGCATTGCAAGTGTTTGTGTAAAATTCACATTCAGGGAGTAACGAGGTTTGCTAATTAGACAGACAATATGCAAAGATAGCCAATAGAGTATAATTTACGTTAAACCCGACATCTGACATGCACTGGTGATGAGTGGCTGGTCTGACAGAATCCTCGCATAAGTAGAGTAGCAGACCATACTGGGTCCAGAAATCTTCACTCTCCATTGTTTCAATGTTTTAACCACAATACTCATGCAAGAATACCCTTTGGAAATAAAACTTTAGGTATTTGGATTGTGATGCTAGTCATAGCCAATCATTCTACCTACGACTGCTGTAACACTTGTGCAAAATTACTTCCACTTAGGTACTTACGACAAAGGCACGATGATGATAAATGGTCCATTCACCCTCTTCTTTTCCATTAAATACGTTATGAGAGCAATAGTCTGGATGGTCTTACCCAAGCCCATCTCGTCAGCTAGAATTCCATTTAGGTTGTTGTTGTACAGAGATACCAGCCATTCCAAACCCTAGACAGAAAAATCAGTACAGTAATTAATGAACTTTGGGGTAAAACATTACAAAAAATTATAAACTAAAATATGATCTAAGTAAAACAAAATAATATGCTAAACGGCAGTAGACAGCCAAGAAAATTGAGATTCGTGACATTGAGAAAATCACTTTACATTATTAATAAGAAATGACTTTAAATGTAAATTAAGTATAATTTCCGGTGTTTTTAATTTCTAAATCACTCGTGAATTTCTTATTAAAAGATTGTTTTCACAATATTTTGTATCCATTTAAGAATATTCACTATTTTTTTTTAATCATAAAAAGATACATAAATGCAGAGTGCAGCAGTTGCTTACAAATTTTGAAAAAAGGCATAGGCAGTTAGCCCTATGATAGTGAGTAAAAAAAACATTATGAGATACAACGTACACTGTTTTCTGTTAGTGAAGCTTAAAAGGAAAAAGAAAAAAAATGCTGACTAATTAACTCAAAAATACTCGAGTTATTGCAATACTCAACTCAACTCGACATTACATTAAAATACGCTACTTGTGCACCCGTGCTCAAATTATCATGCAAGTTTTTTTAAAACTGGTATTTCTGGTAGTAGGTTTCCATAAAAGTAAGAAAAAATTACATTTTTGTGTGTTTATTATTTCAACCTCAACTTGCAATTACATAACCCTTTTTAACAGATATAAATAATGTCATTTAATATGGCCTTTATCTCACTCTTAAGTAGTGGACAACAAATGCAAATTATTTATGTTCTCACGCAATTTTACTAGCACATTTATTGTTATTATTAATATTAATTTTCAAATTTTTTTGCTTGTTAAAAGATATTTTTTGATAAAGGTAAACTTCAATTCCAAATTCCCGCTCCAAATAGCCACTCATCGAAACAGCGCTCACGGTCTACCAGTTTCACAAAGGTAAACCACCCAAGAATGGCACAAGACACTACTCATGTTGGCAATACAACAAAACCAAACCACCAATATTGTGTTTAAAGCCTGGATGTACAATAAACATACTAAAATAACCTTCAATGCTATTCCTGACATTAAAAAAATTAGAAATCAGTATGTGGTACATCCCTACCATCAGGAAACTACTGTTATAACATTGTAAATATTGGTTTAGTTAAATATTTTTACACTGTTGGTATTCATTTACTTGAAAGCACACTTAAATGATTAAAACAAGTGTAAAGTCACTTAAAGTAGTCGAGTATGACTACAAGAAAATATTAGTAAAGACCCAGAAAGCATGAATGACTAGGTACATGGGTCATTAGAGATGGTGAGCAGTGACAGAATGAACAGGTGGGGAGAACTACTAGCTCATGGCAAAACCCAGCACCAGAGATGGAAGCAGGATGGCTTGGTGAGAGGTGAGTCACGTGACTACTCAACCACTTTGTTAATTATAAATTATTTAAACCTTATTCAAACCAGAAAACCTATGGAAGCTGTTCAATGTCTGCTTTATATACACAAATACATGTCACAGCACAAGTCAAGCAAAGTCCCACTAAATGGAATCTTGTCTAGAGACGTCAAACCAACCACGCGGGGTTCTTGGTACGATTGAAAAATGTGAAGTTTCTATTTTTTAAAAAAAAAAAAAAAAAAAAAAATTTGTTTGAAGGTTGTGCATAAAATTATTGTACTAAGCCCTAAACCTAAACATCAACAGTACCCAACACATCCAATGGCTATTAAGAATGTCACTAATCAGTGAGACAGCAAGAAGAAAACTTTGGAACTGACTGTTTATCACATTTCACACACTGATGAAGCCTGCTTGTGTACCTGAAGAGTGTGGATGCTCGAGGTAACATGGTGTTTATTTCCCAGAGCTGTGCAGTACCAACCTCCTGGCCAAACTGAGCCACTATTGCCATTCTTTATCAGTTCAATGACCAAATGAATGATATTAAATTCAAAAATTAATCTAAAAAATTTAATGCTCCCAGTGTGATACTTCTATACCAAGATAACTACACACATTCAAATAATTTAAAACTATTAAATTATATGTAAATTTATAAGATTACTGCTAGCAAAATGACAAAATTTAAATTTGGAAAACACACAAAAGGTAAAAAAAGAGTGAAAGAATGGTTACTTCATCGCAGTACTGTAAATTTTTTTTTTTGTAAAACTTTAAGTTACTTTTTGTCTCCCTTTTAAGTATGTTTGTGTTAGTTTCTAAAATACATACACACCCTGATCTGATACTCCTTGAGTTTTCCGTTCACCATGATTGCAGACTGTTCGGTCACCTTCTCTGTGATTGTGTGAGCAATACTACAACAGAAAAACACAAGTTACTGGCAGGTCATTCCACATGAACTTAAACAAATTTTGAAAATGTCTCCTGCTTGACCCTTTTTGATTTGCTTTAAACATTGTCAGAATGCTATCAGATGTCTTAAAGGAAGGTGTGCACACTTTTAATAGCCTAACTCAAATGGTTACGGCACCAGAGCCCAGTGTGTGGATGGCTGTGGGCAACACAGAAGTGATTCACCTAAGTTCTGTCAAGTTTGATGTCCTACAGCTGTGCACATAACCAAGAGAATGTGCTGAATTTTGGCAATCTAGATCAAATTTTGGAGAAGAATGCAGAACTGCCTTATTTGTAAAACTGGCTGGGGTAGATTTTAAAATTGACTACTAGAGGTACCAAAAGCATTTATTTATAATTTACCTATTTTTCAATTTAAAAAAAATAATATTATTTTTCAGGAAATAACATTTGGAGATTTTATACATTGTTTACCTGGATAAACCATGCTGAAGTAGCAAGGCTCACATATTAAACTAAGGCATTTCTGCAGTCTCCTCTAAAAGATGATCTTGAATGCCAAAATTCAGCATGTTGTCTTGCTTAAGTGCACAGGACATCATACTTGACAAATTTACATAGATCACTTTTGTGCTGTCCACAGCCATTAACACACTGGGCTCTGGTGCGGTAAAATTTTGATTTAGGTCGTTCAAATTTTGCACAGTTTCATTTAACATGTCTGACAACAGTCTTTAAAATTAAAAACAAAATCAAAGTGGGTCGAACTGGAACCATTTGACAAAAAGACATGGAATCACCCTTTTCATGGTTCCTATCATCTTGTGCAATCAAAAATTACAGTTTACGGACACATTTACTTCATAGTTTTTGCCCCTATCACGGGGTAGAAAACAATTTGCAATACTACTAAATACATCAAGAAAATAACAATGTTAAATAGTTAATGCACAAAAAATTATTTTAGCGGTTAGTCAACGCTTACAGATAAGCCTCTACTGTCCAGAATTATCTCTGGAATACATATCTAACCCAAGCAAAGTTACTATCTGAAGTTTTTAGCAGTAACATTATATTTGATCACTAATTACATTTACAAAATGAGTTCAAACTAAGACAGCAAAACACTTTCTTAGGTAAGATAGAAAATACTAAAAACTAATTCAAAACTTTTTTTAAATTTCAGGTGAATAATTTATAACAACTTAAGAATAATCCGATACTAAGTTGACTGCTGCACTAAAAATGAGCAGACTTAAAAGATTTTTAGGGAGATTATTTAAGAGTCAAGCTACCACAAACACTGTACAAATATTTGAGCACAAACATTTATTTGTTCTCCTGAACTTTTAAATACAATACATTAACTGAATGAGATGAACAAGTATAAAACCAAACCACTCAAAAAAAAAAATGCAGAATAGGACGAAATTCTGCAATATATCTAGGAGATAAAGAATCACACACTGACCATCCCAGTTTTCCCAAACCACCCCAGATGAATGCTAGGATTGTTCCTTACCATTATTTCCCTGATATTCCAGAGTTGTGTTTCTGTCTCTTCTAGTAACCTTGCTCCCAAAATAAAAGAGCATGCACATGAATGCAAGCATTCCTGCATAAAAAGGGTTTATCCGTATTACTTACCTGTAGTATGTCTGCTCCTCTGTGTAGTTTTTGTATTCATCATCTTCCACTTTTGCTTTCTGAATTACCACTTTGGTTTTTTCTTCTTCCGTCAAGTTCATTTTTGAGAAACCTTGATTCTTCTTGTCATGGTACTCTACAGAACACAAGCACAAGTATTGTGAGTTTTAGTTCTTACAAGTAACTTGAGCATGAATTTTAATATACCAAAATACATATAATATTCTTTATCCATATTTATATTTGTTATGTTAGCAGTACTACACACTCAAGTTGCCTGAGCTGTAGGTGGATGGACACAGTATGAGTTTCACTAGCCTATCTTTCTGCAGTGTGGCCAACAAACTAGCATACTTAATATTGTGATACAAGATAAATGAACGCAAAAACTATTTTACCGACCCCTAATACTTAAATACATAATTGCTGTGAATTCCTATGGAGTCCTTAATAACACAAGGTTATGGCCATAGATCAACAGAAAACATTGAAGAATATCTGTGAAGAGCAGAAAAACTTCAAGACGATAAGAAAAGGTTTTTAATAAGGTTAGCCTTAGCCACTTCATGACAGTCTCTAAAGCATAGAAAGCGTTGGCAGGCAACAAGATTCGCCTAGTGTAACCTTCAGGCCATAGGCACTTAGGTGGTGTGCCAGTTCATCCTAATTGGAACTGCGCAGCAATAAATCTGCGTGTGACAGGACAGAAGGGTACACTAACAGGCTGTGTACAAGCTCAGACTCATAAGACCGGACAAGACCATCGCTGAGCGAAGTCCTGCTGTGTGTCCACAGCAGTGCACAGCCTCTGCACAACACCCGGACGTGACATAGTGCAAGACACAGAGGAGACGACAGTATGTTGGAAGAGATGCCAAGTAACGAGCGAGTATCTTCGGTGGAGACAGTGAGCAGACCTGGGGGCTGTCAGTGGCTACCCGAATCGTCGACGAGTCCCAGCCAAGAGGACGAGTAGTTTGCTGGTTGCTGCAGCGAGCATTACTCGCCGAGCAGACTACTACAGGAGTGAGTAAGCAGCAGATTGAGGCGGCCTGAGCAACACCGTGCAGCAGCGCAAAACAGGCACCTGTCCGGATGAGGACACATTCTGTCATCACACCCATGAGTCCCGGAGCGAGTCCGCTGGTAGCAGATTGAGGCAGAGTCCAGGAGTGAGTCTGCCGGGAGGGCCGTGCTGATGAGTGAAACAGGAGGAGTGAGCAGTTGTCTCAACACCAGTGGATGCACAGCTGCGGCCGAGCAGGGAGTCCGGAGCAATAAGTTCGTAAAAATGATAGTTACAGAATATGGACAAGTCGCTTCCTTGCCAGTAGCTGATGCTGGAGATGTAACATTGGACAGCAGTAAGTCGCTGAACTGTCCCTGGAAGATAACCCTTATCTATGATTATAGGAAGGAGAACTGTAGCGGTAGGCTATAAATTGCCAGGATTTCATGTGTAACTCAAGGGCGGGGTTTAGTTTTGTAGTGAGTTCACAGTGCATTCATAACATAACGTAGAACTGCAACAAGTCTACAAGACATTTTGTATTATTTTATAGTCATATTTTTAATTGTAATAATTTGTATGTTTGCACAGGACAGGGAGTGCTCCGATTTCTGATCAGGCTTCTGGCACCCCTTAATATTGAGAAGAGGATTTCAGTTGTTCGTGATTAATGTTTGTTTGCATTTATTTTGTGGAAATAATATGGTAATAAATGGTTAGTAAAACATAGCTAATTTTATGTTAGTACACGCTGCATGTAATCCCATCTGTTGGTAATTAGTCCCACAAATATTTGAAGATTCAAAACATTGGTAGTGAGTAAAAGCTTTAACTCCTTATTAATATGCACACACTAAATTTTCTTGCATTGTAGCTAAATTTTTAACTATAAGTGTCATTAAAAGCACAATTTCTTTTACAAGCATCAAAACAACAAAAATTTCACTATCACGTACATTATTATCACTAGGTTCTAGGCTAATATAAATTTAATCACCTCACAATATAAATATTCAGATATATTTTGTAAAATAAAATATATTACTATGAATAATCATGTCAATTTTTTATCTAAAAATAAAAATACATTTTAGTAATAATAATTGAGGGTCTGTAAAATTTGCAGCACTTGGGCACTTAAATTTTATATTAATATACATTCATAAAGTATTTATACTACTATTATAAGTTGATAACAAATACACATAAATTTTAATTTAATTTGAAAAACAAAAATTGGTTTTTGCATTCATGTACATAGTATTTACTCGCATATAGGTCGCGGCAATTTTACCAGATTTGATGGGGAAAAAATGAAGTGCGACCTATATGTTAAGAAAAATTTTTTTAAATTTTTTTTGCAATACAGTAGAATCCCGCCGATGCGACCCCCCCTCTGATGCGTCCATTCCGTTTATGCGACCGTTTTTTGAGAAACCGTGACAAATTTTAACAGAGAAAGTCAAAAATTTGAGTAAAATCGGCTGAAAAACAAGTCTGTTACACTTTGTTGGGCGCTATGTGTTCACGTTTATCTTGGCGAGAGCTGTACTGTAAGCAGGCAGGCATACAAAAGACGGCTAAAAATAGATACCACCCCTCTAGACTGTCCACGCGGCAGTGTCTAGCCGAGCTCGGCGAGTCCACTATCGCACGAAAAGCCGTCTCAGCTGTCATGTTATCTTATCCGCCCCCACGAAAAGCCACTGTGGTAGCATCTGCGAGAGCATAAGAAACTCGTCCGGCCAGGCTGGCGGTAGCCGCGGCTTGACGTCATACGTGATGTGACGCTTACCTCTCCCATCCCCTGCTAATTCTTCAAGGCTCATCCCTCCCAGAGCCACAAACCATGTAAAAACACCCTCCCCCCCTTTTCCAACTAACATTTCAACACATTCCCTCCCTTATTTTAACCTTCTGCGTGAGAAACTGTCAGCAGCCTCCTCCCCTCCCACACCGCGTGCGGCGAAAGCCAGGTTGTATAGTCCATTCTCGGTAAAATAAATATTTTTATGGGCTTATACGACTGTCCTTCGCCGTTAATAAATACTTTATAAGTTTAAGTTACTATGATACAATTTGTTTATTAGTCACACAGCAGTTTCTGCTGAAAAATCATTAATACCTCGAATTTTATTGAATAGAAAAATTTAGCAGGGCCGTAAATATATTTATTTTACTGCATAGTTACTTTTCCATCTGCATTCCAAAGGGTTTTCTTCTTCTTTTTTTTACACTGTGAAGGGTCGTGGAAAAGATAATTGCTTGAGCTGTCAAAATAAACATCGCTGGCAAGGGCGGGAGCGCATCCTGTCGGTCTGTCGCTGTGATTATCTACTCCAAAAACATGTCACAGCATTTCAGGATAGCATTGTTCTTATATCTGTCGTTTATAGCCGAATGTTTTCTACCTGATCCACACAAGTTCCTTCGCCACGTTTTGAACGAAAATAACAACCAGCCGGCTAGCATAGCCGAACTCGCGTGTCGTGAATTCACTTAGCGTGAGTATTTATCGGAACCCAAAATGAAAACCGCTGTAAATATAAAAAATCATAACAGGCCTTTTTTATTCGTAATTAAATTTACTACAACTTTTATTCTGTGCATTTTTTCAATACAAAGCACTGTTTTCGAGTTATAGTCTACAATTAAGACATTTTAAGAAGTCAGGAATCTAACTTGACTTCAATTTTCTATATTCGGTTATTACGAGTACTTGTTGTTACAACAATTTATCACGCCATTATCAGCTACCGTAGTAGCAGAGTTTTACAGTACCCGCTAACTCTTTCGTGCACGGCACGCCGGCCGTTCGCATCATTAAATTACCGGTGCGGCCTATATGGGGGAATCTTAAATACCCCATTCGAGACCTCAAATTATGGGTGCGACCTATATGACCTATATGCGAAAAATACTATTAAAAATAGCATTATTTAAAAAACTAAGTGAGTTTTTATAATGACAATGGAAACTAATGAATCTTAACTTAAACATGTGAAACAATAATTGGCAAAATTGGCAATAATAATTGGCAAAATTTAGGAACTGGTCAAATCCAAGTAAAATAAGACTCACCATTCTCATCCAGCATGTCATCATCAGTGTACTCATCAGAAAAGTCCTCGTCATCCACGTCATCATAGTCATCCTCACGAGGAGCAGCCTCCCAGCCAGGGTGCATCTCTAGCCAGGCCTGCAGCTGGCTAGCTAGCGGGGCATCATCTCCATGCAGCATGTTCCCTGCAAGCAGCACATGGTACAACACACCACCTTCACACTCTACAAGAGCAGGCCACCTCCCACCAAGCCTCCACCTGACTAGATAGCGGGGCATCATCACCATGCAGCATGTTCCCTGCAAGCAGCACATGGTACAAAACACCACCTTCACACTCTACAAGAGCAGGCCACCTCCCACCAAGCCTACAACTGACTAGCTAGCGGGGCATCATCTCCATGCAGCATGTTCCCTGCAAGCAGCACATTGTACAACACCCCACCTCTACACTAAACAAAAGTAGGCCACCTCCAACCAAGCCTCCACCTGACTAGCTAGCAGGGCATCATCTCCATGCAGCATGTTCCCTGCAAGCAGCACATGGTACAACACACCACCTTCACACTCTACAAGAGCAGGCCACCTCCCACCAAGCCTCTAACTGACTAGCTAGCGGGGCATCATCTCCATGCAGCAGTACAAGTACAACACACCACCTTCACACTCTACAAGAGCAGACCACCTCCCACCAAGCCTACTACTGACTAGTTGGCGGGGCATCAACTCTATGCAGCATTCTCCCTGCAAGCAGCACATGGTAGAACACCCCACCTCTACACTAAACAAAAGCAGGGCACCTCCCACCAAGCCTCCACCTGACTAGCTAGCGGGACATCATCTCCATGCAGCATTCTCCCTGCAAGCAGCACATGGTAAAACACACCATCTTCACACTCTACAACAGCAGGCCACCTTCCAACAAGCCTCCACCTGACTAGCTAGCGGGGCATCATCTCCATGCAGAATGTTCCCTGCAAGCAGCACATGGTACAACACACCACCTTCACACTCTACCAGAGCAGGCCACCTCCCACCAAGCCTCCACCTGACTATCTAGCAGGAGATCATCTCCATGCAGCATTCTCCCTGCAAGCAGCACATGGTAAAACACACCACCTTCACACTCTACAAGAGCAGACCACCTCCCACCAAGTCTCCACCTGACTAGCTAGCGGGACATCATCTCCATGCAGCATTCTCCCTGCAAGCAGCACATGGTAGAACACACCATCTTCACACTCTACAAGAGCAGGCCACCTCCCACCAAGCCTCCACCTGACTATCTAGCGGGACATCATCTCCATGCAGCATTCTCCCTGCAAGCAGCACATGGTAAAACACACCACCTTCACACTCTACAAGAGCAGGCCACCTCCCACCAAGTCTCCACCTGACTAGCTAGCGGGACATCATCTCCATGCAGCATTCTCCCTGCAAGCAGCACATGGTAGAACACACCATCTTCACACTCTACAAGAGCAGGCCACCTCCCACCAAGCCTCCACCTGACTAGCGGGACATCATCTCCATGCAGCATTCTCCCTGCAAGCAGCACATGGTAAAACACACCACCTTCACACTCTACAAGAGCAGACCACCTCCCACCAAGTCTCCACCTGACTAGCTAGCGGGACATCATCTCCATGCAGCATTCTCCCTGCAAGCAGCACATGGTAGAACACACCATCTTCACACTCTACAAGAGCAGGCCACCTCCAACCAAGTGTCCACCTGACTATCTAGCGGGACATCATCTCCATGCAGCATTCTCCCTGCAAGCAGCACATGGTAAAACACACCACCTTCACACTCTACAAGAGCAGGTTACCTCCCACCAAGCCTCCACCTGACTAGCTAGCGGGACATCATCTCCATGCAGCATTCTCCCTGCAAGCAGTACATGGTAAAACACACCACCTTCACACTCTACAAGAGCAGACCACCTCCCACCAAGCCTCCACCTGACTAGCTAGCAGGACATCATCTCCATGCAGCATTCTCCCTGCAAGCAGCACATGGTAGAACACACCATCTTCACACTCTACAAGAGCAGGCCACCTCCCACCAAGCCTCCACCTGACTAGCTAGCGGGGCATCATCTCCATGCAGCATGTTCCCTGCAAGCAGCACATGGTACAACACACCATCTTCACACTCTACAAGAGCAGGCCACTTCCCAGCCTGGCTTGCAGCTGGCTATTAGAAGGGTGTCGTAGCAACGCTTGCCATGCCATTGCAATATGTTCTCCATTTTAATACGCAGCCTTTGTATTCGTTGTGGAAGTATGACAATAGTCTATAAACAAACCTAAATGTAAAAATGATTGACCTGAAAAATATTCAGCTAAAATAAATGACCCAAAAAACACATTTATACAAATTTTTACCTAGTCAAAATACATACAAGTAGTAATTACTGACCTTAGCTGATTTAAATAATTTAAAAATTCAGTATTCAAAATAAATTAAAAATATTAAGACATGCAACAAACACTAAACTGTGTCATCATCACTTTTTAAACATACAACAGCTGGTATATATCAATTATTAAAATACTTCAAATTCGTATTCTTGTATTTACATCAAAATAGGTTTATAAAAGTTGGGAAGACCCAGGTTTTGCAAAGCTACACAGTTTTTTTTAATAACTCTGTCTTGCAATTTGAACTAGTCAATTTTTGTTTCACTACTAACCTGGTAAATGATTTTTAAGATCTAAACTATGCAAAAAAATGTGTAATATTACCAATTCTAGTAAGCTGGAAATTTTATAACACAAGTCACCATCTATAGAAAGGTTACTGCAGGTTACAGCATAATGATATTATACAATAATCTTGACTGTGTGATGTGTCACCTAACTGATTGCATTTTTCTCTGAACAGAACAAGTTTTTCTCAAAGAACAGGTTTTATTAGTTTCTGTATCTAACATAAATCTTAAATTACAAGTGACAAGCAACATTAATGTTGTCTTCATCACAAGAATAGATATAATAGAAATCCATAAAAAACAACTACTCAAACCTCCAGGAAAAAAATATAAAAAATACAAGTAACATAAATGTTGTCTTTATTACACTAACTAATAATAGTGAGAATCCACATAATAATCATTCATGGCGCCAGGAAGGCATGTTTTTAAACAGCAGTAATGTATTAAAGAAACTTAAATTTTGTTTTAAAGTAAATACATAGTAAAACAAGAACTAGACTTGAAAATGTTTCTATCATTACTAATTTTATCTAGCTATCCTGGAAGTTGCTCATGGAGGAAACTAGCATATCAGCAATAAGTAAAAAACACAGAGCAATTCTGCAAGTCATACCTGAGGCTGTTTCAATAACAGTGACACGAACATCAGACATTTGAGAGCTTTCATCATTTAAGCCTTCAATTGTTTCTCCATCTTCAGATTTCTTTAGACGCTTTTTCTAAAAAAAAAAAAAGTACAATTACAAAATTTAACCTACTGTTTATGAATTTCTAACATGACCTAAGCTGTCAGCTTGCTGAACTGTAAAGCCAGTCTGAAATGCTGCACTGCACTGAGACATGAGTAAACATGCACAAACAACTGCACCTTTTGGCACAGCTCCCGCATTACACTGATTTATCACTAACTTCAAATGTTGGCAATATTAACTGCTGGTATCGCAATTTTAAGGCTTTCTCAAAATTTTTAATTTAAAAACATAAAGTCAATCAGGCTGATAACTGAAATCATACCACATAAAAACCATCATTAACATTCATCACCTTTAAATTTTCTTACACACAAACATTGAAATGTAAGTGGATGAAATAAAGAAATCTTAAACTATACAGATTGCATTCTAAGAAGCTGTTAAGCTGTTAAGATTATGTGTTTAAAATTTGCCCAGCTACAACTGAATGTGAAAATAAAGATGATCCTTTTTCCCTCTCCCTGCAGCACCACAACACCTGGTGGCCAATATAAGTACTAAGTTTATCCCCTTTCCCTGAGGTACCTTTCATGGCCATGTTGAGCCACACTATCGCTGTTCACTCTCTTTGCCAGCCAAAGTTTAACCTATTTGTAAAGGCACGATTATATGGTAATACGAGATAAAACTAAATAACACCGAAAACCACTTGAAAACACGAAATAAAATAAAATTGTGCGAAATCCGCGATATGTCACGAAATTTCGTCTATCCTGATTATTTACGTTTTTTTTTCTTTCCATTCTGTAAGGACAATTCATTATCTTCAGCACAATCAAATATTTCTGACAGTAACTAGCAGCCATTTATATTATATGCGACGGTGATTCATTATAGATTTTAAAATGAAGTCTCGGAATTAACGTAATATTTTCTTTAAACGGTAATCTTGTGTACCATAATAATTTAAGATGTTGATAACTATGATACAATGGCTGCCGTTTACTTTCTGTAAATACAAAAATAACAAACGTCCAAAATATGATTTTCTAAGATAACATTTTTAATCATTAAAATATTACACACTAGAGCGCATTGCTTTTACAGTTTATTTAAAATAAAGTACGTAGGGTAGGAAAAAAAAATTAACCCTGCTTAACGTAACGATTGTAAATAATAAATAGTACATGTTTATGTCAGTATTAATTTTCACGTGCGTATGTTGGTATTCGGTATGCGTTTGTATTCGCATCTATTCTCCATTGTTTTGATCTTTCCAGCACGGCAAGTTTTTGCGTATTAAGAGGTTAAATTCTTCCTATGTGTTTAAAAATTTTTGATAATGCCTAAAACAAAGGTTTCTGCCAGTGACCGATCGAAAGAATTTTCCAGCGAAGGATTTTATTTCAGTGATAAAATTTTAATGTGCAAATTCTGTAACTGCAGGCTAGACTACGAGAGACGCGATACGCTTGTGAAACATGTCGCGAGTGAGAAACATAAGCGTTTGAGGCAAAACTCATCTGTTAAACGACATCCTTGTCTAAGAGTCTTTAATGCCATTAATTTGCTGTTCAACCCAAGAAATGTGAGTAGGGTTAGCATAGAAGATGCAAACCTACAGAAGTCTCTGCATAACTTGCCTTCTGTTTCCCATCTTCCCATTGATACATTCATACATGGCTATGTTGCTTTCAAAAAAATAATTGAGGATGAACTTTCATTGCCAGAAACAAGCCAAATTGATGTTGCAAAGGTACTTTGCTCCCTTAAAGGGGACTACAGTGAATTTGCTCAAGCCAGTTTAAGGGCAATCTGGTTCCCAACATCAAATGTTGATGCAGAATGTTCATTTTCCAGGTACTCACTGGTAGTTAGTGACAGAAGACAACGTCTCACTCCAGAAAATGCGGAAAATTTAACTATGATAGCATTTCAATAAAACCGTCTTAATAGTTACTTTGGAAGTGCTTAATTGTGTAATTTTGTAGTGTATGTGATTGTAATTAAGTCGTGAAATTTTTAGTAGTTATTTAAAAGTTTGAATTTATGAATTTGCAAATGAACTTAATTATCTATGAATTTGCAAATGAACTTAATTGTAATTAGATCATGAGGTTTTAGTGTTTATTAATATTTGTTTTAATAAATTTGCATGTCGTACAGAAAAGCAAGAAAATTTTGCCGTGGGTATTTTGAGCAAAAAAATAAAACCGTATAACACCGAAATCTTTATTTCTTTACAACGAAATTTGTCTTAAAATAACACCACAAAATCTTGACTCTAACTATTTGGCAACACCTCTATATTTGCTTTCTGTTTCACACCCTGTACGTCATATCACAGCCACTGGGGCAACTAATGTCAGGCCCCTATGTGCGACATCTGCCAATCTTCTAACAAACTTCTTCAAACCCCACCCTATTCTCAGCTCTAGGACCAACCCCCAACAGGCAGTCTCTTGGTAACCTCACAGAAGGACTGACCTACAGTTCTTCTTTGTTTGTTTTATTAGTCGGAAGTCTCTCAGAAGAGAGCAAGCGATGTACTCCCAATAACAAAGGGAGCTAATTTCTTTATTATTGAAGTGCTTTAGTGTAATTTTCTGTGGTTTTGTTTTTATGTTTCCGTTCTACATTTCTTTGCTTTCTCGGCCCACCTGGGATGTAACGTCAGGATTTTCACCCCAGCGGTAAGTTGAAACCTTAAATTTATAGTTTGTTTTAAACATTTTTTCCTATCCTGTTTATTTTTTAGTTTTCATGTTTTCTCCACTACTCAGTTTGGTTTTTGGGTGTGAGGTTTGCCGTATGGGAGCTGGCAGCTTCTTTTCACCTCTACTTTCTTCCTTCTGGGCTGCCTTTCATGATTCTCTTTCGGAGACTCCTGAGATGCACGCCCGCTGTTCCTAGTGCACTTTTTTTTATGCCCCGCTGAGCCCACGAAGAACAGGCAGCTATCCATACCACTTTGTTCCTCCTATGAGACACCCTCACTGCCTAGGTAGGCTTCCTTCTGGGAGCATCCAGTCTACTAACACAGTTTGTCCTAATAATAGCTGATGGCGATTCAAACGAGCTGAGAAATTTTGTTAGTTGCACACAATTATTTCACTGCAGCTTTGAGAATAAGTTGCAACTATTATAATAAATGCAAACTGCATGTGCTATTGTGGGTTGTGGTGAAGTTAAAGTAATTCTTAGTATTATTAATTGTAAATAATTAACTGTAAGTTTCATAACAATGCTGTGATTAAGCAAGTTGTCCATATGGTACAATTTATATTACCAGAGAAAGTACAAGATTTAGGCAGATTCAAACAAATATGGATAAAAATTGTGCAGTAATTTATTTTGTATTGCAATATAACCAAAGGTGAATATATTGAAGGAACTATGCATACTAAAAATAAAATAAAATCCAGCATTATAATATTATGACCACCCTTATGTCCATTGGGTGATAGTTTGACTTCTAATAACACAAATCTCATCACATCCACTCTCAAAACTAAACTCTGTAACACAGGCATAGCCAACATCATAATACTGCAAGTAAAAAAGCTGGACCGATGTGTAGTGTTGTAGTATTTATAAAAGAACAACCGCTTTATATTTTTTTAAAGTGATAAGCACTCAAACATGATAGGACTGCAAGCCATACATTACCCAACCCTTAGCATCTACTGCCCTAGCAGAGAAAAACCAGCTGTAATAGCCACACCTTGAAAAGATTCAAACTAAGTTGCTAGCCAAATGCTGGATACGCGGGTCACTGTATATATACAACACCTTGCACTAGTTTCAAGATCACACACATCAACACAAGTAAGAGAAATTGTTACAGAGCAGTGTTTTGAGTGCCTGGAGTTTTTGTATAAAAACAATAAATACTTACTTTTCGTTTCTTGATCTCACGCTGTTTCCTTCTCTGCTCCAGTTTATGTTGCTTTACCATTTCTGTTAGATTGCATATGTACTCGTCCGTCTGTGACAACAGGAATGCTAGTCGCTTGTCCTTCTTCTGGTCAATCAGCTTCCTAGAAAAATGGATTGAAGAAAAAGTAGCTTCAACTGTCTACAACTCAAAAACAGCTGAGCAAGTATGTTTCCATGAGCCGCACACAGCCCAAATCGGCATCACAGCCTCTTAGGCTTGCGAGTCAAGCATAAATAAATACATACATAGTTGATCCCTGGTAAAATTATGTATGAAACTTTTCAGTGTACAGCCATTTGCTGAATATAGGATGCACCAACCATTTTCTTTACAGTCGTGGTTATTATTCAAGAGTTCTTCACCTAACAGCTGCAACTTCAAATATTACATGCTGTTTTTTTGCAAAAAAAAATGTTTTAACAGCTCCTTCATTGCAGGGCTGCAAACTTTCAGACACACCCATTAGTAATTACATTTATGAACAAAATAAAACACATGTAAAACTGTGGTATTTCCCTTCTTTTACCATCCAAGGTAGGTAACCAAAAACTGAGCCACTGGCTGGGTGATAACAACAAAATCAAAATTAAATTTTTGCTAAATGTGAAAATCTTCATAAAATCATTTAACTCTGTATTGCCAGTTTCATGAAAAAAGGCCAAAAAATAATCAGTGGTAGCACTAAAAGGACCGGAGTCATAAATACATAAATAAAATTTTTTGATACCCAAAACAAATTTATTCCAGAGAAATACACAAGAAAAGTCAACTACTTAGATAAATATTTGCAGCAAATATAAGCAAGGCAATACATAACACAGATATTGCACAAAACCAGTACCCTCGGTACAATCTGATTAATAATTTCGAACACAAAAGCAAAAATGTTAAGCTGAGAAAACAATTTTGAAATATAGAAGCTCGGTTCATCTTTTTAAGAAGACAGCAGCTCATTTATTCTCTGGCATTAAGTCTCACACCTAAAATTAACGGTAAAATAAATATATAAATATATACACAAATACAAAAATATGAAAAAGATCTTATTCATAAAAATGTCACTTGCGAATAGCAAGAAAAAAACCCTCCAGCTTAAACACAGATTATACTATTTGAATTTGTGTATGCTGTAGACTGCTGACGCACATTATTCAACCTCTAAAAAGTCTTAAAAGGAAAATAACTTTGTCAAATCTATACTGCCAACTACAGATGTAATTTATTTAACATTTGTAAACTGGCAAACCTTGTACTTCAACAACAAAAAAGGTAGCCTCGTCCCAATGCTTTTCCCACTTTCTTGATACACTCTGGGTTTAAACCCAGCTGCTCTTCAATGCAAAACATACAAAATGTCAAACATTTGTTTGTGCTTCCCTAAAATATTTGCATAAATATTCAGTAGTCTCAACAAAAGGCAGCTGTAACTCGTGTAATTAAACATCATGTCCACATGTGGTACTGCTAGCGGGCGGGTAACTTACAAAGGACAAAAAGTTTAAACTTCTCAAAAATGCACCACATTCGTACAAAAAGGACTTGATGTGGGTAAATGTTCCTCAGCAACAAAAGCCCATGAGTACGCTTAAATGTATTTAAAAACCAGAAAATCCTCACTAACAATCTGCAACATTTGAAGGACCAAGCAGCCTATCAAAATTTACTGTGTACAGTTGCATCAGGGTTCCTGGAAAATTACTTAAAAGTTATTCTTGGCAGCAACATCAAGCAAAGTCATTTTTTGGCAGCAAAAATATTTTTTAAAATCAAAGATTGCGAGGCCAAAAAATTTGCAGCACTCATCACTGTAACTTCTAGTTGGGGTGAAAATATTCATGGCTCGTAAAACGTCTGTCTCCAAGTCATCAATGGCCAGAAAAGTTGGGCCGCAGCAAAATATTGCCTCCTTGTGTGGCGAGCAGCTCCTCTCTCTTCCGGGTCTCAATCACAAGTCCGTGTGGTACACAACCTTGGCTGCTGCCAGTACAGTTTTCAAAGATTTACGAGTTATCTACAAGAATTCTAGGCAGTGGCGTAGCCAGGATTTGTGTATGGGGGGGTGTTAAGAAGCGTGCCCCCCCCCTCCCAACCGCCCCCCGGTAATAAAGCGGCGGGTCCGGGGGTCCTCCCCCGGGAAAATTTGGATTTTAAGGTGTAAAATAGTGCTATTTTAGCAGTTTTCAGTTCTTAAATTTAAATATTGTAGTGGTAAAAATTTTATTAATTTTAATATGAAATTTGTTTGAGTGATGAATAAGAAATTAATTAAAGATTTGGGGCTAGGGGGGGGGGGGTGGTTGAACCCCTAAAACCCCCCCTGGCTACGCCCCTGATTCTAGGCATCGAGGAGCGGCATTGGGGAGATCCAATTTGCAGCACCCAGTATGTGAAACGTGGGACTTGTGAGAAGGAAACAGCACCGGACAATGAAGAACTTTGAGATCTTCACGTAGCGGACAATATGGCATAAACAACAGATCTACAACATGTTGACGTCGTCCGGGCCTGCGGCCCCCTTTCGAGTCCGATATGCCACCGCCCAAACACCACCATCTCTGTTCAAAACTCCCGCTTGTGCGTGTGCGCGTGTGTTGGTAGCCCGGCAAGAGGGCGATGTAGAGCCAGTGTGCCGCACCCCTATTTGTAATTAATATTATTGTAACCTTTTCTTTTCACCCCTAAAATAGTGTCACCACGATTCTGTATGTGAGTGCCTTTTGTTTTATTAATATGTTATAATTTTGTAATAAAGTACGTGCAAGCATGGCCAAGGACGCTCCCTAGCGGGCGACGACGGAACCAACACATAACTTTATTCAAACTATTTTACCACATAAGTAATTATTACAGACGGTCTGGTCATGGATGTGTATATGATAATTTTTATAAAGAGTTCATGTTATTTTTAATAATAACCCGGGGCACGCAGTCGCAGAGATGTAATGGTAATTGTGTTCTGCGCGAAGGGCGCCATGTTGCCTGCCGCAAGCCCTTGTCTCACCCAAGTCTCCTTCTTCAGCCGGCTGAGAGCGGACGTCTCTGCAGACACCCCGAGGACATCACCGTTGTCTCACCGATAAGTAGTTCTGCTCAGTTAATTAATTCAAATCGTTTTCTCTTCATCCTCGGGGCCTCTCTTGGTCGGTGAGGCTGTTTTAATTAGTAATTTTTATACTCTCCGGAGTTTTTAACCACCCGTGTTATAAGTAAAGGCTTGAGGCGACCACGTGTGTGGTCCGCCTCCTCAACTAAACCGATTCGTGCCTCGGGCGTTTTCTAACAGTATCAAGGAAGGATTGTATGAGGATGTGTAACGTGTGAGTAAATAAAATTAACTTAATTGAGTCACGTGTCTTTGTGTTCGGGGGGGGCCACGTGGGTCCTTAACCCAGTCAGCGGCGTGTGGGACGCCCTAAGAGCCCACTGCGGTTAATTAGAAGCATGCCCGACGCTGAGAGCGGGCTCGGTTAGGGTCAGGTGCCGAATTAAATATCAGGAGGGCTAATATCTCTCCGCACACGGGCCACGTAACGCCCTGAGCAAGAGTATCAAACCGGGTCCACGCACCCACTATTTTCCACCAGTAATTCAAATCGTAACACCGGTACGCCCTCAAAGTAAACATCATTAATGAGGCACTTCAGCACCTTTAAACATTGTCTAAAACATGCATCGGAATCATGTCACTGAGAAACTCCAAGTAAAAATAGGTTTTGTTTTAAATACATCCGGGATGAAGGTTGTTGAAAAATTTAAATGACTGTAAACGTTGTGTGTATACAAAAATCATGTTTTCAGGAATTTTTAACTGTTTGCAAAAGTAACGTTAGTACCTTGTTTCGCTGGAAAAAAGAAAGGTAAACATTACAAATGTTAATGTTGGTAAAAACCCTGTAACCATTAATAAAGTTAAGGTTATTGGGGGAAGGGGGGAGATCAAGCAATGCTTTGGATAATAATGGATATGAGGCCAGACATGATACAAAATTCACAGAACATTCTGGAAATGAACAATATAACCTCACACAGGAATTGTCACAGAAATGGGAACAGGTGCAGAGTGAAATTCGGCAGGCTGTTTCACAGGTACAGCAGGAATTGGCTAGAGTTGGAAGTAAAATTGATGATTTCAAAAAGAAATTAAACAAACAAGTTTCCACATATAAACAAAAGGGAGTTATATGTGAATTGCAGAAGGTAGAGGCGGTATTAGCAAATTAATGTGCAGGTAAACGAAAAAGCCAAGAGTAAGTATGTAAATAATAGTAAAAGTCAGGAAGATGATGAAATGTTGGAGGTCAATATGAAAATTGTGAGGGCAGATGTAGGTATTGAAAATTCAATATTGTTGGTCAAGGAGGTAAATATTTGCGAGTACCTGTAGGGTTGAAAAAGGGGAAACTGGAATTGTGAATGAGGAAGTTATAACCATTATGGAAAATATGCAATTGTTGCACATTACTTAAGTGGGGAATATGATTCAGTTTGCAAATGAAGAAGAACAGGTAAAGTAGAAAGTTATAAGTGCAGAAGAAAACATTGATGTGGTAACCCAGGCTTTGAAGGTAAACCTTTGTGAAATTTCAAATGAGGAAAATCTCATATTGCAGGGTAATGGGGGTGTTGAATTTTCTATCAGGGGTAGCAAGAACAGTAACTTTGACATATGTATTTGGGATTGGTGCAGATGATGCAGGATAATCTGCAGCTTGATATTGATGACCCTATTGAAAGGTTTTTTTGTGTCAAAATTAAGAATTGGTATGTGCAAAAGGAATGTTATTCAAAATTTATTTAAGTGTACTTCAAATGTGTATTAGTACGGTAAAATTATTTTAATTGGCGTAGTGTCTTGATTAAAATGGTAAAGCATACTTACTTGATTAGAAAATTAATAACTATTTTGATTAACATACACTCATATGGCAAAACCATATTTTATTAATGCTCTGTTTTCCTGGAATGTATTAGGGAGTTACTTATTTCAGGGGCGGGTGTGTAGTAAAGGTTAGCTTAGTTTCAAACAATAATTATTAATTTGGTAATATACATGATACATAAAATAAAACTAAAATAAAATCAAAGCAATAATAAGATGGCTGTTCCTACCTGTAGCCTTCTTCATCTTCAGCCATGAGCCTCCTCATGCGTTCTTTCTCTATGCGCTCCTGTTCCTTTTTCTGCTCGCGCTCTGCATTTGAATGGTAGTTGAGCACAGCTCTGTTCAGGCGCTGTACCTTGGCAACATTGTTGCGATGGTATTCCTTCAAATCTTTCCCATGTTGCAGCACTGCCGTAATATATTCCTGACCAATCACCAACAAACAATGTTCAGTACACCCTCCAAGAAATAAAAAATATGGTCATAACATTCCAACCATTCCATGTATGTATACATGTGTATCAAAGATGAAAACAAAGCACGGAGAGTCTACTTCAATAAATTGTCATTTTCTGTAAAAGTAATATTTTAGGAAAAGTTTTGGTAACCATATAACCATATAATAGTTGTTCTTAGTAAAACAGTTTTGAAACTTTTGAGGAGATATAAAGTAAGTGCATACCAAAATCACTGTAGTCATTGACTAAATTTAAGTAATATCCATGGTGAAAAAACATTGCTAGTATCATAAGATTTTCTAATGGTTTTATATCAGTAATTTTTTTTTTAATTTTGAGTTTGTTAGAAATTTAGTTATTTTAAACCTCATTTTGTACAAAAAATTACTAAATTTCAACCACAATTTTCTAAGTGACATTGACTGCATTTGTTCATAGTAGTTTTATGACAGAGTGTTTCTTTACTGTTATTGATGACAGATTTTGATAAACTCTGTCATTTTTTTTCATTCTAAATTAAATTTTCAATCAAAATAATGCTATGCGAAAATTGGTTAACAAACACAATTAAGTACTGGTACCATAATACAAAATCTATCTGCAACTGCATCAAAAATATTCATAGCATTAAACTAATTTATAACATAAAAATGTTTTATTTTCAGTACTCTGTAAAAATAACAAATATAATTTATCAATGATCTGAATAAGTTGTCTTATATAGATAGTTTTAAGACCTTAAATTAAAATATTTTTAAAAATTTTTATATTTTATTAATTTTCAAAATATTTTCAGTTAAAATTTATCATGGTGAAATTAAGTTTTACTATTAACAAGCACTTTACAAGACATCTACATTACATGATCTGCACAGCATCCAAAAATAAGCATCGCATGAAAAAATCATATGTAAAATAGTTTTAAAAAGTTTCAATCCTTCATTCACTATCCAAACAAATTTATTAAAAATTTCAACCCCTGGTCTTATATGATAAACTTTAGTAAAATTTTTTTGAAAGATTTGTGCAATGGGAGTGCATGACTTGATGTAAGCTTTTGGACATATGCCATTGCTATGCACATGTATGTCTGTAGAAGAAAACTACAAAAAACACAAATGACAAAAATACAAATTAAGCAAAAAATTGCTGTTGTCAGGATATAAACACCACACAATACTCCACAACAGGAATATGGTCAACAAACAAAGAAAAAAACAAAGAAAAATGGACCAACAAAACGAAAACATCCCCACAAATGATGACAACACAAAAATACCGAACCCAAAAAAATTCAGCACAACAATTGAAACGAGACAAAAACACAGCAAAACGAAAAGACGAAACTAACACAATAGTTTTCCAAAAACAGAAGAGAACGAAAAAAAAAAACCCACAAATGATGACAGCACAAAAATATTAAACCCAAAAAAATTCAGCACAACAGTCAAAACGAGACAAAAACACGACAAAACGAAAAGACGAAACAAACACAACAGTTTTCTAAAACAGAAAACAAGCGACGTTTCGGGAACGCACATGGTACGAAAACACAGGTGCGACTGAGTAGGGGCTGGAAAAATGAGGGTATTTATCAGAGAATGGACTACATCTTGCTCAGCCAATGGCAGACAAGCTGACTCCCCATTGGCTGTGCACCATGGAGTTAAAGCGGATTGGTTATGGTAGGTTTAGTATTGGCTATTGTTTTGTGCTGCAGGGATGTTTCTTTCTTAATCAAAGGGATCCACATATTTTTTTAATTCAATGCTCTGCTGGCTGAAAAGAAGTTTTAAGACATTTGCGAGAGGATGTGCGGAAGAAACGCCCGGAACTTTGGCGATCAGGTGACTGGTTCCTTCATGAGGACAACGCCCCCGCACACACAGCCTTATGAGTGAACCACTATTTGGCCTCTCAGGGGTGGTCTGTTGTTCCTCACCCTCCGTATTCACCAGACCTAGCCCCGTGCGAGTTTTTCCTTTTCTCGAGAATGAGGAAAAATCTAAAAGGGAAGTATTTTGATGATGTGGAGGTGGTAAATAAAGCTTCGCAAAGTGCACTGGAGGATATCAAAGTTGAAGAGTTCCAAAGGTGCTTCAAACACTGGGAAAAAAGACTTGACAGACAAGTGCATAACACCTAATGGAGACTACTTCGAAGGTAACTGAAGGAATTTTGTAAAAAAAGGTAATAAATAAATTTTTTATGACAAAAAAATTTTTTTTTTGGGTTTCCCCTCATACAGTAACATCTAAGAAATGTTGTAAAGCATAAAAAATTAATTTGTTTGGAAAAATATGTATTTCATTTACCATCTGTATTCTTGACACAAACACTATGATACAGTGGCTTAAGTCTTCCAGCAGGGTTTCCCCTAACTGTGTAATATACAATGTATAGGTCTTAAACTGTGCTATTTCAAACTAAAACAACAGCATCATCAGACTAACATTGCACTGACCACCATACTTATTGAACTTTTTTTTTTAATTTAAACAGTTTAATTACAGACCTGTCAGGTTAAATTACAGTAGTTTTAATTATTTGGCCTTAATTGAACTAATATTAACTGATATTAATGGTGAAGGAAGAGGGGATGCAGTATGTCACCTTTGAATATCCTGGCATGCAGGTAATGGTTATGGGGAGAGGGGATGTAGCATAACACCTTTGAACATCCTGACATGCAGGTAATGGTGTGGGGAGAGGATGTAGCATGTCACCCTTGAATATCCTGGCATGCAGGTAATGGTGTGGGGAGAGGATGTAGCATATCACCATTGAATATCCTGGCATGCAGGTAATGGTGTGGGGAGAGGATGTAGCATGTCACCCTTGAATATCCTGGCATGCAGGTAATGGTGTGGGGAGAGGGGATGTAGCATATCACCTTTGAATATCCTGACATGCAGGTAATGGTGTGGGGAGAGGATGTAGCATTTCACCCTTGAATATCCTGGCATGCAGGTAATGGTGTGGGGAGAGGGGATGTAGCATATCACCTTTGAATATCCTGACATGCAGGTAATGGTGTGGGGAGAGGATGTAGCATGTCACCCTTGAATATCCTGGCATGCAGGTAATGGTGTGGGGAGAGGATGTAGCATATCACCTTTGAATATCCTGACATGATGGTAATGGTGTGGGGAGAGGATGTAGCATGTCACCCTTGAATATCCTGGCATGCAGGTAATGGTGTGGGGAGAGGGGATGTAGCATATCACCTTTGAATATCCTGACATGCAGGTAATGGTGTGGGGAGAGGATGTAGCATGTCGCCCTTGAATATCCTGGCATGGAGGTAATGGTGTGGGGAGAGGATGTAGCATGTCATCCTTGAACATCCTGGCATACAAATAATGGTATGGGTACAGGGGATGTAGCATGTCACCCCTGAACATCTTCGCATGCAAGTAATGGTGCAGGGATTCATCTTCCTTTCCTCGCTTGGCTTCGACCGCAGTTCATAGCTCAGCCACTCCACAAACTCTGTTGAACAAATATTGAAATACTCTATTCACCCCTTGACCTACTTTGGAGCTCCACCTGCCAACTGTCAGGCCTTTTAGGTACTGCTCCGACCACCTATGCCTCTGTTTCTCATGCATTACATGACATCTCCGGCCCTTTTAGTTACTGCTCTTCCCGGCCACGCCCCTTCTTGGCTTTAGCGGCGACTTTAACTAAGCTAGTCTCCAGCCCGTGTAACACTGCTCTTGGTTTCGTTATGTTTCCAGACGGTCTCATCGCAAAGTTAAAGGAATGAAGTCCAGAATTATAGGTTGTTAGATCCTTTCTTGTTGTTCTTTTGGATATTTAGTGATATAGTGTGATTATTTTTTGATATGTCTTTGCCTTTTCTTCATATTTGCTGTGTCTTCTATGCTCTCCAATGAGGTATCTGAAGGATATTCCCCACAACAGTAAGTGGAACCTATAACCAGAAACCAACCCCTAAATTTTTATTTTTAATTTACATTTTTGTCACCAGTATTTGTTAATAAATTATTGGGGCTTCAATAACGGAGCTTCAAGCTCTGTTTCAGTTAATTCCTTTTCTTCCGGGTTGCTCTTGTTCATGCTTCTCTCCTTCTTGACTTCCAGAGATGAATGACCTTCGACTGCTCGCAGTTTCCAGTGCTTTTCACTGCTGCACAACTCCCTTCAACGGCCGGCGTGCAGCAGGTAAGTATTAAAGGAATGTAAACCATAATATTTTATACCTTAGAAAAATTTCCTAAGTGAACATCAATAACCTAAAAATTATTTACATAAAAAGTTTCCTTGTTTAAATAAACCAAAGAAAGGACTAAAGATGTAATTTCTCTTTTCAAAATATAACTATATTAATAGAGCTAGATTTTATAGTTCATAAGTTGTATATACTTTAACTATAACTTACTAAATCAATATTTTTAAAACTTTTTGAAACTACTTAATTAACTTTCTCATCCTTCTACCCTTAGTTTATTAAAAGTGACAGACAATCCAGAGATAAGCGTTATTTTATTTAATAACTAAATAATTTTTCTTTCTTAGTTACAAATCTAAAAATACAATGACTTGAATTAAGGGTCCACATACCTAAATTTGGTATTGTTGCACTAGTTCCACCTCTGTGATATACATATTAACTGTAATTTTTTATCTATTATTAGCATTACTCTCATCATTTGGAAGTAATGCAACAGTTTTTACTTGTATTGTTATTTAGTGTCAAGTAAAAAAGTAGATGTAAATTGAAAATAAAATTAAGATTGAAAAGAGATGCATTAAAAAAAAATGTGATTTTATGACCATCAAAAAATCTTAACAAAAAAATTATATTTTTTGGTTGCATGGTTTCTACTCACTTGATGTTTTTGCCTTCTCTTTCGTTCAGCCTCCATTTTCTGTTGTTTCTCCAGCTTCTCAGTAGCTCGAGCCTCTCGCAAACCTTGGCGTTTTGTTCGTCGATATGTCTTGATGTGGCAAGCAGTTTCTAGCGTTGTGTCCCTTCTTGTGCAAGAAACCACCTGCAACAGTACATGCAACAGCATTACACCACAGGTAAAACTCAACAGATATCACAATAAAAATCAAACGTGAAAGAAAGTTTTCACTATTCAAATTAACAAGTACATTACACAGCTAATCATTACTATATATGAGAAATTCTATTAACATAATCACTCCTTAGTAATTTCAATTTCAATAAAAGAATGTCACTTATTGTAACTCAAACATTTACAATAAACTAATTAAACTCATCTAATGGCATTCACAGTTTTAAAACATTAAAAGCAAAACTTGTACCTACTAGAATGGTATAGAGTTCAACAAATATTTTAATGTTTACAGAGTGTTTATTATACTTTAGAAGCATGGATGCTTTCTTCTATGAATAATGGCATACATACACATTTGGTAAAATCTTTATTCATAACCATTTATGAGTAATAGCCATGACACAGGCTACAATCTGAACATTCATGATAATATCTATTTGAAAGTAAATCAGAGCCTCAGTACAAGTTTCTTGAATTCTAAGGTATTTTGCTATGCTGATGTTTCGTTGTACTCTATCCTGCTTATTCTGACAACTACGAACTTAATTGTATGTTAAATATTTTCATTTAACTTTCACTAAGGCCAGGTTCACATTAAATTATGTTTAATTTTTGTTTCAATTTCATGAATATTCATAATACTATTTTTATTTGTCGTTTGTGAATAGTCACATTTACACAATTTTAATACTGAATTAAATTTTTGTAGTCACCAATAAATAAATAGGGTATGAAATATCTCTCAAAAATCTTTTTTCTGCAAAAACACAGCAAACCATAGGTAATGGTAGCATTTAACATTGTATAACTATAGACACACAATGAAAGCAAGTGAACCTCCTAAGTTATGTTGAACCCACAATAGGCCTGTGCGAAGCTTTGAATGAGCGAATGAATCTAAGCTCTATTTCAATATTTGATTTGACTTTGCCAGGATATTTGTTATTCGTTTTATTTGAAACTTCGGTTGTGATGCAATGCTTTGCGTCTGATGTAAAGCTTTGCGTTTGTTGTGAAGCTTTAAAACATTGAAAGCCTAAGATTCACTTACAAAAATATTTAGTTTTTTCTTTTTAGTTGTCTATGTTATGCTTCAAAACAGTTGGTTACTTTAAAAAAAAAAGGCACTATGTTTGTTTTTATGAATGCACAATATTAATATTATGCAATGGTATTTTATACTTTTTAAAAATTATGTCATATATTGGGCCCAATTGGTTAATCACTATCAGTTCAATCATTATTACAAATGTTATAATAATTTTTTTTTACTTCAATTTTGTATTTTGTAAAATACGTGTAATACAGCTTCCCAGACAACAATATTTGTAATTCGATTCAACTTCGCGAATATTTTAAACGTTCAATTTGATATTTGCTTTACATCAAAAAACTAGTACTTTTTCCACAGGCCTAGCCCACAACATAGCAAATCATTGTAAAACTCACCTACGGTTATTGTGACCAATGAGACATGTAAACAATTTTTAATTATTATAACAGGTGATAAATTGTTGCTGATTGTATGTATTTAGATTGACAATTAGTAGACATAAAAAAAATACTCAGCATTTATTTTCCTCTAATAACCTTCCTAATAATTGCCACATTTAAGAAGTTATTTTGTACATAAACTGATATAATATTTGTTTGTTCAACTACTTAACAATTAGAAATGCAGCAGGCTGAGTACATGATTGCAATGTTTTAAATGAAAAATGACTACTGGTAAGAAATATAAAGATGGAAATATTTACAGACATTACACATCTATATTCAAATAATACCTACAAATATCCATGGGATGTTGCACAAAACTTAAAATAATTATGCACCAATCTTACTATAGAACTATAGGGTATTAATAAATAATACTAATTAGTTTAAATTCCTTCTCTCAAATTAATATTCTGATGCTGTATGTTGTTAGATGGTGTGAAATAATGCTGGGATCTAAATGGATTAGCTCACAAACAAGTCAGAGTTATTAATAGGACACTTTCAGAAATAAATCTAGTGTTTGACAGCCAATAAGGGTAGAATGACAAGCACTAGTGGTACATGAATTTGAAACCTAGGTCATCTCATTATGTATGTACTATTAAATAAAATATTTTTAGCAAGAATGAGTAAAAATTATATTTATATCAAAAACAAATTACAAGTGTCTATTTACGTATGAATACGAAACACAAAAAATTGTTTACTTGAAAAACTTTATAAACACAATTTATATCACTAATATTCACAAATAAATAAATGCTTTTAATGATATGTACCTCTATACAATATCAATCACTTAAGTATAAGATTTAAAAGAACATATATATTTTTTGTTTTTGTTTGGCCTTTTTTTTGTACAGTCAAACCTCATTAATACGAATCCGCTTAGTACGAAATTCCCGTTTATGCGAAGTACTTTCACAGTCCCAGAAAATAAGGTATGCTTTCCTATGTTATTCAGTACTTTTAATACGAAATACAGTTAATATGAATTACGAAGTTGTATTGATCCCTCAAGTAGCTGTTAACGTGTATAAGTAAACGGTTAATACGAATTTCACCGCCGAAGTCTAAAGTAAATCATGTCTTCATAACCGTCATGTAAACAAACGTGTCTCCAAAGATAGATGTATGTATCCTACAGTGCAAAATGGTCGAAAAACAAGATGAAAAGTTCAACTCTAGTGGCGATGTTAGTAACTTAAATAGAAAAGATGCCATGTTGTAAACCGAAAAAGAAAAGGAAAGTACTCTATACCTTATTAATCTTAGTCGTCGGAAGTGTACATACGTAGAAGTTTAAACAACCTATGGAAAAAAGTTCTGATATTTTCCATTGTTCACGCACGTGTGTCTTAACCTCAATTTTGAGTGCGAGTTGTTTTGTAATATGACTGCGAAATGTAAACGCAACGACCTTACATTGAAAGTTAAAGTTAAAATTATCGAGGAAGTAGACAATGGAGAGAGAACGAAAATTGAAATTGCTAGAGAATTTAACATCCCGCAATCGTCGTCGTCGACAATACTAAAAACATCGTGAAAAAATTTAATCAGCTTTTGCGAGTTCGTGCAAATTATCAACAACAAAAAGAATGCGAGGCCCAAAACATCAAGAAATGGAAGCTACCTTGTTGCAGTGGTTTGAAGAAATGCGTGCAGCAAACTTGCCTATTTCTGAACCTATGATTCAAAAGAAGGCAGACTACCTAGCATTGACGTTAGGAATTTCAGACTTCAAGTTCAGCAATGGTTGGCTACAATGGTTTAAGGATCGCAACAATCTTGTTGGCAAAACTATGTGTGGGAAGTCGGCAGCAGTAGATACGACCAAAGTTAAAGATTGGATCCAGACTGGTCAACCAGTACTTGATCAGTACTGGCCTTTGATAAGCTTTGTAATGTGGTAAACAATGCCTATAAGAAAAAAATAGTGCAAACCAGAATTGATGCTTTTTTTTTTAAACCAAATGTTTGAATAGAAAATGTGTAATGAATGCAAGTTTATTGAAGTTTGTATTATGATTTATTCTGTAAGTGTTTCATTGTGGTTGTTTTCTTCAGTGTTTACAAATTGTTATGCATGTAGTGAAGCCAGCTTATACTACCAATAGTGTACGTATATAATTTTCTTTATGTTTGTAAATATACCTAGGCATTTAAAGTTCAATCAATTTTTTTTGTCATAATATCCCAATAGTTTGGTTAATACAAACCCTCGTTATTACAAAGTGCTAAAATTATGGTCCCTTCAGGATTGTAATAATGAGGTTTGACTGTATACAGTATAATCTCATATTTACATATTTCAAGGGACCAGCAAAAAAAATGTGAAAGCCAGGAAAACGTAAAACAAGGAAACTGTTAAAAAAATTTATCCTCACCATGATGGAAACAATAAGCAAATATACACAACACTAAATAAAATGTCAGAGATACTTACATTTTTAGATATTAACTAGAACTTCATTATCTACATAGTGAAAACAATAAGTCCATCCCATCTTGCAGTAACAAACAATTGTTCTTAAGTAAGAGATGTGAATGTTGAAGCATCTCAGAATGTCCATTTTTCATGGTAAGATTTTCTTACACAATAAATTTTTGGGCTGAGTATAATTGCATGTTTAAATTTAATTAACTTCAGGTTTATATCAGAAATAATTGTATTAATGAACACAACTATTAACAAAAGATTGTTTATGTTTTGGGAAAGAAAAATGTTAAAAGATTCCATTGCAATGTTTGAATATTCAGAGCTGCCAACTGTCTTTCCAAAATATTTTTTACAAGGTAAAACAAACATCACCAATTAAAGAAGATGCCATAGATACATGAATTTGGTACGTTGCTTTAAAACTTATTTTAATAAGGGCACAGTAATGCACTGTTTTTTAATGTAAAATTCCCTATATACAACTTTATTTTCATGCATAATACATTAAAGTTTAAAGGAGAGAACTTAATTTTTGCATCCATTCACCAAAGTTTTGGTTTATAGCCGTACGGTTCACTGTGGTGAGTGGTACAAAAAAATGTCAATTGTTTACAATGGCAAAATAAGCTGCCATAACCACAAGCACACGCAGTAACGTATAATAAATAAAGTTTACATCATTCACTTTCAACTTTTATTGTTCAGTCTAAACTTTTCTGATGGTTTTCTATTAAATGCAGGGCTGTTGCAACAGGAAATGATTCACATAAAGCGGGATAGTAATGCATTCATACTATAGGGAAGATGAAGGTGCATGTAAAAAAATATGTTAATCACGGGAATTCGTAAATCCCGGGTACATAAAAATGAGGTTTTACTTTATAGCCTTTCTTTCATCCTGCGAAAATTTTGTTGCATGGTGCATGCACATCGTAAAAATTCACTCTCATCATTTTTTCCATAATGCGCCTAAAGAAGTATAACTTCAAAAAATTCAACATTTATTGCTTATTAAAGATTAAACATCATTTGTATAGTTATTTGCTGTAAAATACAACATATAAATAATACAATACAAAGTTAACACAAAAATATCTTACCTCAACCCTTAGTTGCTTCTGAAAATTTAGTAAGCGCAGAGCTCTGAGTTCAATTTCGGCTTTCATTCTAACATCGTCAGCCATGCCTGCCGGTAGGTTATTTAGCTCCTCAATCCTGTGTGCAATACGTGCGGCTAGCCTAAAATAGAACATAGACATCAATAACGGTGAAACACAGCATAACTTTTCCCATTACATATATCACAAAACATTATCAAATGAATAAATATATATTAGGATGTAAAATTTTCAGTTAATACATTTCTAATGCCATTTTAAAATTCTTTTTAGAGAATTGTTTTTTTGTATTTTTTAAATATAGTTCTTTCCAATTACTTTTGTTTCTGAAACGAACACTCGCTGGTGTCACTGTATTGATCTAGAGTACACCCCTTGTTTATTTTATTATTAGGTCATCTATAGTTTTTTTTTTCAATTGGCTTCTTTTTTGGAAGCCTAAGATTCACATAGTCCACTCCAAGGCCCAACAGTTCCGAAGTTTACCAAAAATTTTCCACTCACTCGTGAAACTCCGGTAGCACATATTATAGGATAAAAACGCATGGACAAAAATTTGGAGGTAGTCTTTCATAGACTTAATAAACGAGAAATTAGATAATTGTCAAGCGGTGCCAACTAGTGTTGCATTGGTTCTGCAGGTTCCGTTCCAGTTCTTAAAAATATGTTCTCGGTTAACCTCCAAACAATTTATCCTTACCCCAAAGATAGAGTATGTTCTGATAAATGGCATCTTTATTTGTTCAACACTACTTACTAGCACCCTCCAGTTTACAGTGATCTGATCACCAACAAGTTACCTATGTAGTACAGTTGTGTCACGTTTCATTAAATAGCTGAAGTTGCACAGTGGCTAGATCATGCGGGCAGCAGAAATATCTAGTAACATGATGAAGTATCTGTTTCTTTTTTACAGTGAATATTTAATTTACAGTGAAGACATGAATAAATCTAACATCACTGGTACTTAAAGAAAATGTAAATATCTGTCCACAAGCGACTGAATAAATAATGAAAAATTAATAATTAAAACTACTAGGGCATTAGTGCTGTCGGCATTATGAAAATTTAGCACTATTTATACAAAACAGTCAAAGGAAAGATTATACAGTATATGGTGGGTAGAAATCTGTTCCTGCCAGATAGAAGTATTTTGAACTTGCAACAACAATTACAAGTGAACGTCTACCTCTTCCATCACTCTCATCTGGATTTGGGAAAGGAAGGGGGGTGGGTGGTGGAAGGGGGGGGGGGGGGGGAGAGAGAGAGAGAAAAAGAAAGAGAGATACAAAGGATAGTCTGTTTCTCTTTAATTGCTGCTGGAAGAACGACTCTTGAACATTATTTATTACATTACCTTTTGTAGTTGCAGAGTGCCCTAACCCTCAAGTTAACCACCTGGTCTATTAAAAGACACCTAAGAAATGTTGGTTGAGTTAAAGTGATGTAGGGCTGTAAAATAACTATAAAGTTTAAACAGCAAGATTGGATTAGCCGAGGTTCTATGTTATCAGAGCCGACCTATTTTAATTTTTGTATGAAGTGACAACCTATCCTTTCAGTTTGTTACTTTTGCCCACTTTAGTTTTATCCCTTCCTTTGTCTTCTCAAGTGTCATCGAGAGTGAGTGAAGGGTTCATTTGTCTAGTTAGTGTTAAAAGTACTGTAATGAGTGTGAAAAGGTAAGCTGTTGTTCTTTACCTGAAAGATAAGCTTAATTCTATTAAATCTTTGTGGAAAGTGATTTTGGTGTCAGTCAAGTGAATGTAGGCCACTTCTGGAGGAAAAAGGCACAGACTGAAGAGTAAATGACTAAGCGTGCTTAATTAACTGGAAATAAAAATGACATAAAAACTTGGAAAACATTGAAAAATTGTGATTATTAAATAAGATTGAAGTCATCATTTTTATAATTCTAGCAGATTAGAGATAAGCTTTGATGTTACAAGCCAAAGCCTTAGGGTTTTTAGGTGTTTTCAAAATGGATAAGAAGAATTCACTCCTGCATGGAGTGACTGCATTACTGGACAAAGCAATATGACGTAAGGCAGTAATAAATATCAGGTGAGATTTTGTCTGCTGATTAATATGCAGTTGATTCATTCGTAAAAAATAACATAACCATATTAAGTGTTTAGAAAATTTACATATGTAATAAAATGGGACTCAATTTCAAAATATTACCCAGCAAGAATCTAGCTGCTTAGCAGGAACAATCTGCTCTCAGTCACAAAAGAAGCAAGAATAGAGTTACAGTTCTAGTGTGTACTAATCTGTCCGGCGACCACAAACTTGCAAGGCCAAAAATCCCAGGGGTTTCTAAAATGTGAACATTTTCTGGTATAGTACACAAACAAAAAAAATATTTGACGGAATCTTCAATTTTTTAAACATGGTTTTTTGAGCAGTTTGTGTAAAGTATAAAAACTTCTGCTATGAAAAAAATTTCGACATAAAGCTCAACTCTGTGGATAATGCACACTCTCACCTAGATAAATGTGAATTGGTTAGTGGTGATATGAGAGCTTTTTTCCTTGTCCCCTAACATTACCTTTTTAATTTAACACCTTGACCAAGGGGTCAGAAATCTAAGTAGGCATAACCAACAAAGACTGAGAAAACATTTACTCAAGGACCTAGAAAACATTCTAAATAATCATCTTGTGTCGGAAATTTGGTATTTCGACACTTTTTTTTATTGTTTATATAATTTTTAATTATTTATGGAAATTTTATTTTTCTTTATAATTTGGTTACTTTGGGTGATTTACTCTTTGTTAGGATGGTGTACTCTCCTTAAACTTTGTGCCAGTAGACCGAAGCACCTTTCCCAGAGACCTATCTGAGCTTTTGCAAATCTAAGACTTCGTTGCCAGCCCGTTTAACATTTCCCTCGCTTGCAGGCATGTCCCAGGTCTGTAATATTACTTCACTTCATGACTAAAACTGCATACAGCAGCTCTGGACGAGCTGTTACCATTTCTCAGAGACGAGCTGAGCATAGCCTTTACCGTCACGCATACGTCTTAGGTTCACTCCTCGAAAGTCACGACTAGGATGCTCGTTCCCAGCCTCGTTGCACCCCCCCCCCCCCTTCCCAGTTCACTCCGTTTCTCAGAATTTAGTCCAGGACCAATGACCGGTCGTAAACCACGCCAGGCAGTGACAGTCTCCAAGGACGACTGGCATAAAAAATGTGTGTGCAAAGATGGACAACACACGACTTCTAGCGGCAGAAACCATAACGTCTTCTCTTGGCGCCAGCTCGTGGAGCTGACGCCCGCGACACCTGTGGGCGAGCTTACTAACTCCCCCCTTATGACCCTGTAGGCCGCCAGAGTGCTGCACCAGACTGCGCCCTTTATCCCATTGTTAAAGCAGACGTCTTGGGCGAGTCGATTCTTTTTTATTTCAGACACCCCTCAACAGGTAGCGCTAAAGTCGGCCAGTGCTACCAACTTCGAGACATCAAAGTGAGAGTTTTTTATGATGCCCACTCGGGGAACTTGGAACCTTTCGGTCCGGACGTCCCAGTTCCCCCCTCCACTTTTGATTGAACATTTACTTTTAATTACGAGACGCGGTTCTTCACGAGACACTTCGCGTAGCGACTGCAGACGGACCGTTTGAGATTATCGGCGAGTCGACGAGACACTGCAAGACTTCCATCCGGCAGCAACCGACGATGTAGTCCATTAAATAAGGGATGCTATCCCTGTAATCTGCTTTCAGTAAATTAGTCCGTCTGCATAGTACAAAGTGTAATATTTAGTTTTCTTTTAAATTATTTCTTTTGAAATGGTGGAAACGTCCGCGCACAGCCGCGTATTCGCGGAATCCAGTTCCTGGCTGGCGACGCATCGAAAAAGAGAAGCCAACTTCCCTGTCTGGTGAGTTATGACCCGCGACTTTCCCCAACCTCCCCTTAACTTTTGCGGGCATTCTCTTCCCAGTTTATACTGTCTGTGTACAAGTTCTGATCAGTTTTGATTCGGACTGTTCGCAGGCAGGGTCCGAGAGCCGGACGCCGAATTGGCATTTTCACCACCCTTCCTCAACAACTCACAGGCGCCCTGGCATCATGTTCCTGATGGATCTCCGGGAAACGAAGTCCCAACCTCCGGTGCTATTGTATCTATTAACCTTTTTCTAAACTTTCTTAAACTAAGCCGTCAGACTAAGTTCATCAGATAAACATCATTTCTGGACTTTAATTATATATACTGGGATGGTTTAAATATATTTGTATTTTTTTATTGGTTTATGTATTTTTTTCAATGAAACCTTTTTATAATTTAATTTCGGGTCGACCCATATTTTTTTTTTCTCCTTTCTGAATATACCTGAGAGCTGTTTAAGTACGTAATTGAGATTGTATGTTTATATTTTTTTAAATACCTGTTATAAATTTTCCTTTAATAAATTTGACGTAATTATATTCAGACGGAATCACACCTTGTTTCTGTTCATTTTTTTTTAACATTGTGAAACCTTAAAAGATCCCCAGCTCAATCTAAAAGATGCCATTTACTGGTAACGTGAAAGAATCTACACTGAATAACAACTGGAAAAACATCACCTCAAAAATGATACCATATAATTAAATAATTAGCGGGCTAAGTTGCAGCAGGTCATTAGAGACAATTAGTGTTGATGAGATGAGAATGAATGGTTGGGGAGAAAGGGGCACCGCGACGAAACCCACCGGCTCTTTCAAACATCCACCAAGTTTCCCACTTATGAATATCCGGGTTTGAACTTGTCGGGAATCCAGCCCGGATGGTCTCGGGAGGCAAGTGATTTGGTATTTCGACAGGCATGGCCCTCACATGCATTGTTAACACACAATTCCGGCCGCCAATGCCTCGTACTGTTAGTACTTTCTACAGGGACTTTATAAACTGTTTATAAACCACGAGCTTGATTTGTTTTAAAAATTAAGCAAGAAAACATGTTTCCTGGAAACTTCTTTAGAGGGTTTAATGGTAATTGCATTTCTTCTTTCTCTACTTTTATTGTAACACTTGAGCAGGACAGTGATACACCCTCCTGCATACTGATTTACTTGCATGACCTTGCAGGACAGGTACCGAGCAAACAACTGCGCATTGGCAACTATACAGGAAAATATATAAAATGAGGATAACATTAAAGTTTTAAAAAACGACATCATGCCAGGAACAATAGTTACAGGACAGTTGAACGAGAAGAAGCTACCTGTTCTCTCGCTCCTGCAGTATAAGCACGGGATCCAGACCGACGGGCTTGGCGACGGGTGTCACTCTGCTCTGTTTGACCGGCTGCGAGGGACCCTGGTGTGGCCCGGGCCGGGCGACCGGCTGTGCTGCGTGGCCACTGCTGCTTGGCACGGGAGTGGATGTGCGCGCTGGCATCTGGGAGGTCAGGCCCGGATGTGCCACTGTGCCGTGAGGGGGCGTGAGGGCCCGTGGCGGTCCTGCCACCCCAGCCCCCGCTGTTCCCGTCGCTGCTGCCGTCGCTCGCATTGGCTGCACTGTAGTGCCTACCACACCATGGCCAAAACACAACTTCTTTTATTTTTGTTATCTTTAAAAGATTTGTGCAATGGGAATGCATGACTTGATGTAAGTTTTTGGACATACGCCATTGCTAAGAACTTTTTCTGTTGAAGAAAAACTAATAAATAAAATAAATAAATAAAAATACCCAAAAAAGACAAAAAACACAGAAAATTAAGCAAACAATTGCTGTTGTCAGCAAGGATGTGAACACCACAAAATATTCCGTATGGTCCACAACTTCAACTTTACGCATCTAGCCGTGGAGAGTGTTATGTTTTTGGGTTCAGAGACGAAGTTTATATAATGCACCAACATTGCACTTTTTTTTTTTTCGATTTTTCTGAGCTGGTTTGTATATAGATTTATATACCATGGGCCAGCTTTACAGCATTATGAATAGGGGACGAAACAAAAGTAAACACCGACTGCTCTCGTCATTGCATCTCCGACTTACGTCACGAAGCCCGACGGGCGCAGATATCACTCCGCAGCAACACGGTTGGTTAGCAAGCCTCTAGAAAAAACTTTTGCAATGACCGAGAATCTAAATAAGCAAGCTATACAATATACTTCTCACAGAATGAAAGTAAGAACGCCTGGAATAAACATACTTCTCGTTGATTTATCTCCTTCGTTCAAATGCAACGGTCATCCGCGTTTCACAGGGCACATACCTCTTCGCTACCTTTGCATAATGTAAGCATGATGCTTGACTGCAGCACAGCACACATAGCGGGCACTTATAACAGTAACGTCTGCTGGTATAAAAGTTAGCTTTCCAACAAACTTTTGAAAAACCCTAGTCGTTATAACTGTTGATCCACACTCTTATCATGCAAACAATGCCATATATGCTTCATAGATATATTTTACGTGTAATAAATGTAAAAATGTCTGAACGGGCTTTACCCATGAGTATCCAGCAGTACTATTATGGGCTTACAATTAGTCATTATTAGGAGCCAAGCAGCGAGGAAAATGGTTGATTCCAGTACAGGGATTTAACGACTTTATTAATAAATGTGGTACGATACCCATAATCACATTGTCTACCAATATATCTTCTCAACATACTGAATAAGTTAAACCCTGTTAACCATTTACTAAGGTTTTATAGGTACCATACATTCTATAGTGACGTCTATATAGAGTCGTTACAGACTCTCGCCCGCAATATTAAAATGCATGACGCATTGTAGATTATTTGTTATAATAGCAATGAAAGTTCGACTGATGTGGTCCAAGAATATTTTATCATATAAGTGTTTAGAATACGGCTTGATTGTTTATAAAAGCATAACCCGATAACCCCCTGGAGTTCCAAATTGATATTTTTATCCCTCTATTGTTATCTTTATTCAATTTTACTAAGTCATGAGTGTATTATAAAATGATACGTGGATGGCCAGTAATGCTACAGTTGACGGCCACTGTGTAAAGAATAACTTAAACAAAACACAACAGTCGCGCGACCTCGAGGACTCATCATCATATCTCTAGAAGGAAGACCACTAACTTTCCCGGTGGATACCTTCACCGTGCATGGAACCTTCTATACCATCCGAGGCCCTTTCAACATTACTCAATTTATGTAATTTTTAATTGCATATAGACAGTATCAAGACGGGATACATAAAATCAAAGTAACGTTTCTCAGTGGAAAATCATTTTCAGTAGAGTACAACTTTGATGCCACAAGGATGGAGGAAGACCACTTGCTCATCAATTGGGACTGGCTAATACACATACTCTGAGCGATACCACCAGGTGAAAGGAATTTCGTAAGGGTTCCCAGATATTGCAGTTCATCAAGAAGCGGGTTCATCTGAATAGGTGCAACGCCGCCGATGGTGACACCTGCTTGTGTGGAAAGAAGCCGAATGCAGTGGCAACAAGTAAAATGGACAACACAACGACGACAGCATGGACAAAAAATGTTCAACATATAAGTATTAAAAAGCACAAGTTTAGTTTAATCGATTTTTCCCGTTTGCCCGACATAAGCTGATTCAGTCTTGTATTCTGTGAATTTTTTATCTTCATATTTTTATTTATTTTTTTGATTTTCTGAATTTCGCCATGACAAACAGTGAAAAACTGCAATGGCATATGTCCAAAAAACTGCATTAAATCATATTTCCCCATTGCATGAATCATTTAAAGAACGTACCTGAGATACTATTTGTAACAGCCAGTCACTAGTAATTTCAGGCAACCAATTAAATCATGTGCTATGCTCTAACCGAGCCAAATTGTTACTATAAAATAGTAAAAAATCTTTGCTGACAAAGCATTTGAAACCAAGATGCATTTTTTTGGTTTTGTCTTCTTAGAAGTAAAAATTATATAATGCTTTTGATACATATAACATGAAGATGAATTATTTCCCGAATTCTCATTTTTAATTTCCCTTTACATAATATAATACTTGATTTTTTTTTTTTTTAATGTTTCCTGACCTTACAGAAACAACAATTTTATGAAATATTACAATGTTGTGTCAAACTCTTGGGCTCTATGGTCTATATCTGGCAACAGTGTACACAAAACAAGAATAGTACTAATGGCGGAAATAGCACATTGGAAAGAGTAAATATCCATTACACAGCACACTGCAAACTAAGGATGAGATGAGCTATAGCTGTTGTAACCATCATTAATGTGTTGGATTTAGATTTTAAAAACCTAGTAGAATGACGTGTTACAGGAGGGGAAAACTAGTAACTGTAGCATAAACATCATTATACAAAAAAATATTACTGAAATTCCGCAGAAACTGCAATGAGTATGAGAAAGTACATTTCAAAGCCAGCTCAATATAAATATATCCCATATTACCTAGGCCCTAAGGTAATTATGAGCAGATCAGGCAATACTACCAAAAATAGTGTGTGTGTGTGTGTGTGTATATATATATATATATATATATATATATATATATATATACACACACACACACACACACACACACACACACACAAAGCATCAAAAAATAATTTAATATTTATCTATCTTTTATTTTTATTTTAGAGGTCTTACTGAAACTCTGACCTTTATGCTGACAGGCTTCATGGGAGATAGCTTACTTACATGCTAACTTAACTGAACCTTAGATATGAACTTGCTAACTAAACTAAACTTCACATGCTAACTTGCTAACTAAACTAAACCTAACAATTACACAGTGCTTGCGAAAGAGATCAATCCTGTCAACAATGATGTTGTCAAAGTAGAAAAGTACAATCAGCTTAAATGAGAAAAGTGAATTTGTTAATGACTCACTCATGCTGTTCTGATCAACCACTGGCATTCTGGTGTTTTTCCCTTGTATAGCCAGGGCCAAATCATTGCCAAGGGTCTGGTTACGAGCAAGCAGACGGTAAGCCATTATCTGCATCCTGAGCTGGTGAAGCTGGTGCATGGTGAATATGTTACGCACGTCCAACTCGGGCAACGATCTCTGCACCTGTGGCATAGCATACTCCAAACACTCAAACATAGCTGCACTCTTTGTTACTAACACTAAACACAGCCTTGTGTCATGTGGCTCAAATCATTTTCAACGTCTGAGGCCAAGTAAGCACAATAACAATAATGGCTGGTTTCACCATTCTGCTCTTAAAGATCTGAGACCTTAGCCCAAGAATCATTTAGGGATCAACCCTCTTACCGTTGCACCAACACATATAGGGGCTACATGATTTTTGCTGATGTGAACCACAGTTTGTGAATTTTCAACCTGTGGCAGGCAACTGCAGCAGTGTCAAAGAAATGTTAGGTGCATTTCTATTGTTGGGCTGGACAAGTGGAAAAAGTAATGCAGGCACATGTAAAGTATTTAAGCACAACATGTAAAGATTGGTGGGATAATAGACATTGAAAAAATAATAATAATACATTTCTGATGTTCAAGTGACAGCGATACTGCAAGTGATACAGGCAGTGGGTAAACTGTCTTTATGATTCAGAATAGTTGAGTAATTATAATAATTTGTTACAGAATTTATTTCTTATTTATGCAGCAGTAATTTTTATGCCTGTTTGAATGTTTTTAATTGGGACACACATGTATTAATTAATAGATCCTGAAGCACTTTAGTATAACCTCAGCGCAGTTTGGGTTTTTCAGGTATGCCGTAAATTAGACTGTCCAAAAATGTTTCTTTAGCCATGCCTTTAGAAGTGCATTTAAGTTTAGATGTACAGTACACTCCCAATTATCCATGTTAATCGGGACCTACCGATGCCCGGATAATCGCAAACCTCTAACATTTTGATAAATAATTGAACACTCGTTGAAGACGGGATGCACTGGAGAATGATTACAGTGCTCCTCCAGGCACCACTGCAGACGTCAGCTCATTGACGTTGGGAGCGTTGGAAGTGACCGAAGCAGAGTTGCTTGAGATAAGGTGGGATCATTTACAAGTTGTTCAGGGTGTAGATGGCCATAAAAGGGGCTTATTAACCACCCACTTGGCTAGAACACATGTTTATTCTAATATCATCATCAAGAAAAGAAATGTGAAAGGAAATTTACAAATTATATTTAGTCCACAGTTTTGCTACTTTAACAAGAGTTAAATTTAGCTCAATCATAATATATTCAACAATTTCTTGTACTTGTACTGAGGGATCCAAGTGAGTGACTAACAGAACACTGGTTTTTTCAATGTGAGTTTCCCTACAGTTTTTAAAGTGGGAATGTTCCTAATACCCATTTGCAAGGGTGTTTTCTTCCGCTCCTGAACATCTTTGTCATCAGGGTTGGTAATTGACATGGACTTACGTCCGTATTGCACTACGGTGATCCTGGTCGGTGTTCTCGATGTTGACACCACTGTTGATGGTGAACTTTTTGCGCTGAGTTGAAAGCTGTTGCCTGGGGTGCCACGAGTTTCAACACATTCACGTACAATGTTTTTGCCTTTCAAGCCACTCAATGAATTCATGATTATTTGGCTATATTAACTATATAAACTAAAGAATAAATACCAAAATTGTTTTAATACTTTCACATTTATTAGCATGCTAATATAAAATGTTTCTGCACTAATAGATTTTGATACTCGAAAACTTGCTTTTTTTCTACCCAACCTTATGTGTTTGTGTGTGTTTGCGCATGCATGTGCCAGTGTTTACTTTGAGCAAAGCACGGGACAAGTCATGTAATACAGTATTGTACTAATAGTACAGTATTGTAAACTTTCAACCTATCTTAATTTTTTTGATGTTTATTCAAAAATTTAAAAATTTAAAAGGCATGTATTATTTTTATTTGTGAATTCTTTATTAAGATTTTGCAATATTTTTAACAAATGTAAAATTAACAAAACACTATTGCAAGGAGAATTCTTATGAATTTGTAAAGCACCTAAATTGCAGTTATAAATTATGATCTATAGCAAAAGTCAAATAGTCTTATTTCTTGTAATTTTAGTTTTTCAACACTCTCTTAACAACACAGTTTAAATTCTTTTGCTTGTTTGTACAGATCTGGGAATACTACTGTGCCACAACTAAAAGGGTTTGATGGATATTGGATGCGCTGAATTGGATGAGAAGTATGCACAGTTAACACCCATATTAAAAGTGCATGCAACTCTGAAATAAAAATTGTAACTGTAAGTTATAATTTTTTCAAATAGTTAAACAAACTAAATACTAGGGGTGCACGAGTAATATTTTAAAGTCGAGTAGAGTCGAGTAGTGCAAAAACCTTGAATATTTACAAGTCGAGTAATCAGCAATTATCTTTTTCTTTTTTGCATTTTCCTTTTGTTAAACAAACTAAATACTAGGGGTGCACGAGTAATATTTTAAAGTCGAGTAGAGTCGAGTAGTGCAAAAACCTTGAATATTTACAAGTCGAGTAATCAGCAATTATCTTTTTCTTTTTTGCATTTTCCTTTTAAGTTAAACTAACAGAAAATAGTGGCTCAAAAGTACACACTGTACATAGTATCTCATAATGGTTTTATACTCACTATCATAGTGCTAGCTGCATAATAGCCTGCAATCCCTGTAACGTTGCAAGACCCCTGCCCTCCTAGCTAAATATTTTTCTTTGAAACTGTTTTCATGCATGTAAATATTTCTTAATGAATCTATGTTTTATGCTGTGTTTACATTTTGAGATAGTATAGTCAGACGTTAATGTGTATTTACCACTATTAATATGTTTTGTAAACGATGGTTGGTGGGTGTTTACATTTCTTAAAAAGTCTCGCTAAGAATATTTTACCGTTTTTATGTATTTTAGGGTTGATATTTGCACTAGCTGTGTGTTTTAAGAATGTACTTTGTATTTTAACAGACATTTTAAATCATTACTATTTTTTATGTAATTGTTCACAAATCAGTCGTACTGGAATTTCGCCTGTTTTGACCTACTTTTTCAGGTTTTTTCTAAATAAGTTTAATTTTGTCAAGTAATTTATATTAGGATTGCTGTTTTTAACTGTCATTAACGTGTTACATAATTGTCTGATAATCACTTATTTAGGGTTTTCAAGAAAGCTTTTAAAATTTGTTTACTAATTATATTTGTCTAACACTGTGTATGAATTTTTTTCTACAATACTTATTTTGATTATAATATGGTACTATAGTGATATGTTACGTTTTTATTCAGAACGGGCTGTTACATAATGTCCTAGAACAGTGTACTTGGTGTGGGATGTATTAGAAAGAGACAGGTATATGAGACCTATGAGTGCGAGTGAGATAGAAACTGTGATTCCCCACCAAGAGAGAGACAGAAACGATATCTCTTCGGAGCGTGGGAAACCAAGGTCAGACGTTTTTGATAAAATTAAGAAGGGACGGAGAATGGGAAGTACCTATCTATATGTATGAAAAATTGTTTTCAGTGCTTATGTTGTGTATTGTTATTGGCTTGTGATTTGAAGTGTGTGTGAGAGAGTGTATGATTGGTCGGTGAGGTCATGTGACTTCTCCTTCCTGCGTGATGAAGAAGGTGGCATGACTTCACCAGTCGTCTGTCGATCGCTGCACCAGGAGGGTGCGTTTGGTGGCTTCTCACCAAATATGTAGGAATTTTGAGGAGGATAAATTTAACGTTGGTAGCTAGAGCCATGCCGAAGAGAGTAAATTAATCATTTGTTATTTTGGAACATTTTGGACACTTTTAACTAGAAATTGCGGCTGCCGACGTCGGCGTCTGGCTCATGGCGAAATTCGTTTTCGCTGGGTGCGGCCATGTTTGAGGCCGCACTGATTTAGTGTATTTACAGTAAAATGTTACTGAAGGACTTAATCTACGTTATTTTTCGTTGATTCTCATCGCCTGAGCTACGAGCAATTCTCGACAGGCGGATGTACGAGTTGAATGAGTGAGAAAAATTTTGAAAGTGATTGGATTCGTCTGTGCAGCATTATATTTAGAAAAATAAAACAAAAACTACAATTGGCGCTTAACATCTCTTTTTCTTATTTTTTTATAAAACGAACCGTCATATCCCTTACTACAGTATTTATATTTACAAAAGAACTTTAGAACTATATATTTCAATGGTAATTATTTTAATTTTTATTACAAAAAATTTGTAAGCAGCCAATACCTATTAACAAAAATATAGAATTAACTCATTCAAAATATATTATGAAGCACCAGGACTAAAAGTTGTTCATCCAATTGCATTGCAGTTAAAGACTTTAAATTTAGTATTTTAATTTGGAACATTAAAAAGAAAACAATTTTTCATACCAACACTATCATGTTACCCTCTTTTATCGCATAATCATTGTACTCGCGTAATCGTCGCACCCATATTGTTGCGCCCGTCTGCCTATTACTGTGCAGTCGGGCCTAGGAGGGTTCGAGTGCCGAGCGGTACACTCGCTGATAGCCAAAATTAAGGGATAGGAACCCCAAGAAGGAACTCCATGAATCTGTGGAAGATCTCTTTTACTCCTGCTCCCCACTCTACACTTCATTTACGTACAAGTCAGCTACAACCATAGCCTAGCCTCCTCTGCTCGCTGTCCCCCAGCGTCTTTCACATCAGTCCACCGCCAGCAACGCCCTAATCAAAGTTCAGTTTTTCAGGCGTCCGGTCACGAGGCACTCCGGCTTCCAGGAATCAGCAGCGACGCACACGCATAATCATCCTCGGTTTGTACAGCATACAGAGTCCCACTAACAGTTCTGTGTACCTGCCCACTGACGTTTTCAGATTACAAACATTCGCTACGCATCAGCCGGCTAAGTGCACATGTACCCTTTCCACTGAATCATAAGAACTACGTACTATCTTTATAAATGTCTTAAAACGTATGCTTAAATGAAATAAATACAATACAAAGAATACAAAGAAATAATCTTGTTGATATGTCTATCCTCCCGGAATCCCGGACACAACAATATTTAAGGGCATCAAAATTTGGATTAAAAAAACCTCTAGCGTAAAAATCGCATGATGTTTTTGGTTCCGCTATTAGACACCGAGCGCTTTGTGTATGTATCTTTTCCGTATAAAACGATGTATTTTAAAGTATAAATATATTATTTATTCAGAAATTACAGTGCACTTATTTAAATAATGGATATACGAAGCTGTGTGATGTGTAAATTTTCTTTTAAAGACTTTTTAATCGTAATAACCTTCATTGTTCATCTGCGTCGCCGCAGTGTACCGCTTACAAAAATGTAGCCAGCGCTCGTTGCAATCATTACTGTTTGGTTATGTTGCTGTCCGTATAGAGCGCGCACACGTAGTCGAATATCGATATCTCGCTGATAGCATGCAATGCACGCTCTCTATCCGGTACCAAGTTCACTACATTTGATATCCCGCACACTCGTGGTGTTTACTACAGTAGTTAAGCGTTCGTTTGGCTTACATTTGGATCACAGATTTTGTTTTTCTATTTAAAGTTGAAGAAAGGTTTTTGTTGCATGACTTATTAAATTAAATTGTTTGGCGTGCTCTTTTATACTTAACTTTGTAAATAAACGTACTTTCCATGAATGGGTTTTGTTTTTATGAATACTTTATCTAACAAAAAAAATTTTTTTACGCATAATCGTCGCACCCCTACTTTTCAAACTTGATTTTAGAATAAAATGTGTGACGATTATGCGAGAAAACACAGTATTGCTATTTCAAACATTCAAGTTCGTTATTGCCCTATACACTATGTACCCAGTAAAAGAATATTCAGGGTGTATGTACGATAATATTGTGCCTGAGTTCAGTGGGTGAAGTAGCAATGCCATAACTTTTAATTTGGCCAGTATATATCTCAAGTTATTTATGGTAACTATGGTGCATCTGTGGTAGTTATTGAGCTTTTGCAGTAACTATGGTACTTCTACAGTAACTGTAATTCTTTTTATGATAATTCTTTTATGTTAACTATTGTGTTTGTGTAGTAACTATGGTGCTTCGTCAGTGTTTATTAGTCACTCGATGTTCATTTGTCTTCACTTCATGTGAGCCGTTATTATGTTCAGTTAGGCGGACAGTAAAATAGATGTGTATTTATAGGTTTATTTCTGTTCAATGATACATGGAAAAAATATTATTTATGTGTAAAAGGAAATTCGAAGCCCATTTTAAGAAACAGTTGTTATTGCAGCGAATCCTACAAAATTTTGAGTACCAATACATGCATAGAAGTTATATTTTTTGTGTTTGTAGTATAGGTTAACATAAACCAATATGTGATGACCATGCGTTAAATGATCGCAAATATGTCCAAACAAAAATGAAAATCATAAATACAGTACGAGATTATATAAAATCAGCCACCATCACTAGCAAATTCAATACTAAATTATCTACATTGTTAATAATAATGAAACGGCAGGATAATACAAGCATCGTATTCTGAAGTACTTCAATTATAACAAATACATTTTTAATCAATTCTGCATGAACTAATTACGTTTCCTACTGAATTGCATTGTACATGCTACACAATTACAAGTATATAATCCTAGATTACTCCAGGTTTGTGTTAATGATGTTTCATGAACATTTTATTATATCCCTAGACCAAACAGTGAACTACTCTAATTTTTCCAGTTTAAATTAGGCTTGATTTGAGTGCTTCAAACATGACTCAACTCAAATTTTGAGTACTTGTGCACCCCTATTAAATACCACAAAAATCTAGCTATAACGAGCATCGTCTACAGCAAGTACATCAAACTGGTAGCCCACAAGTCGCACATAGCCTGCAAAGGGTTTTTTGGCACCTCACCCTGTTGTTATCAAATAAATAAAAAGCACATTTTCCAAATTCATACCTAAATAATTTAAAATTCATTTTACAAGCTACTGTAAAACCAGGAGAATAATGTAGCTTTTACTATACATTATAAATTTTCCTATATTTAATTATCTGGGCAGTCTAAGACAGAGTACAAGCAACAAACAATAATTGAATTGCTTGAATGTGTATTTCCAGTTTTGGGCTTAACAAATCATTAAGCCTCCCTGCAGATCAGTTAGACCCGAATAAGCCAGCGATACTTTTGAGTTGGTCGACCCTGCAAGAATTTATTATCATGCAAAAACTCAATAAATTAACTTACAATTACGATGCTTATTATAACTACAGGGACACAAGTACACTGCTACACACCTGGTTTGGATGTTGGGTTGGCCCTGGTGCAGGAACAAAGTTAATACATCTTGCATTAGCATGTCGTGACTGCAGCGTGAGCAACTGTCCATAACGTGGGTCCTTCTGCAACCCCCTTTCCTCCATTGTTGCTATAGCTCGCTGCAGTCCGTCCGAAGCATCTTGCCCGTGGTTCTGAAACCAAACACATCTTACCCATTACACACTTTCAAACAACTTAACTACACATCCTAGTATCCCCTCTCATGTTCTATTTAAAACATTTTCAAGCAGCCACATTCTACACACTGTTTGATTAAAACATCATGTTATGGGTGTAAGCAATTGACTTGCTATTGTCACTATGACGTAAGAATAAATCAACGATACAGTGTTTTCAAATAAACCATAACATCCACAAACCTCAAAGCTGTAATAACTACAGCAGGTACATGTGTAAAAAAACCAATAATGTAACAAGTCTCAATCATTCCTGGGTAAGACGAAGACTGTTCCTTGCAAACACAGAAGAACACTCACAAATTATTCTGACGACGGGAGTGCGTCGTTTGCCCTAAAGGCGTTTGCCCTAAACGCATTTTTGAAGCATATTCTCGCATTCCTCATTCCAAACAGGCGTTTGCACTAAAAGCGTTTGCCCTAAAGACGTTTGCCCTAAAGGCGTTTGCACAAAATGTTTGATAATCACATTCGGACCAAGCTCCGGCATTTGCCCTAAAGGCGTTTGCCCTAAAATAAGTTTTTCGACAGTCGTTTGCCCTACAGGCGTTTGCCCTACAGGCGTTTGCCCTAAAAGTTTGCAAATTTTCAATAATCCAAAAATGAATGCTTGCCGGCGTTTGCCCTACAGTCGTTTGCCCTAAAGGCATTTGCCCTAAAGTCGTTTACCCTACAGGCGTTTGCCCTACGAACCTTTTCGAAGATAGATGTCCTTACGTGTGTCGCCCCTGTTGACAAATGTTGGAACCATTCTCCAAATGAGTACAAAGTACAAAATTCACAAATTAGATGGCAGCACATACGGTTTGCTTTCCCAACGTTGAAGTCTAAGAATGCAGCTGGTAATTGAACCTTACAACAGATGAATCTCAGTGACTGGATTGTATTTTTTAAATCATTTTTAACAAAGAAGTTGATGATGTAATATTTTCCATGGTGGGTGGCGGGGGGTTAACTAGCGAACGAATTAACTTAATTTAATATTGCTGCTATATATAAAAACAAGCGTTAACAAAAGGAGCTTACAAAATTTTATTATCCTTGCCTGCTGGAATTTTCACTTAAAGTCGTCCTAAAAACGATGACCCTAAAATAATTTAAGGCAGAAGATTATACATATGCATTTATAAAAACATTTTCAGTGTTTAAAAGTTACTGTTAAATAGCCTCCGAGACCTTCATGCCTATTTTCAATTTTTATATAACATGTGCCCAACTGAATCTGTCTTTTTATTAATATGTTTGTAGAGTGCGGTGAAAATACTTCCATCGAGAGTGTGCATTTTTGCTAATTCGCCCAGACCATCTATAGCTTAACCCCTAATAAGTTTTATGGGAACAAGTGAAGAATAATAAGACTGATTTTATGTGTGACAGCCAATGAAATGTACAACATTTCAAAATGCATTTAATCATATCATCCATATTGCCACAATATTTGAATGAATGTCATAGGTATGAGTGTAAACTAGGAACGATTTTGATAAGATTCAAGAATAGTTTAGCTTGGGAGAAAAGTCCTTTCAAAAAAATGTCAGGTAGGAGCCCTGGTTCAATACACAAGAAAGTCATTCGTAAAAAGATTCGACACTGCACAACTCGGCGTAAACTGGCTTACCAAGGAAATAGTCGGTTGAAACTAAAACGGCGTGATCTCCAATCGACTAAACCAAATGTTGACTATGGATCCTCATCAGGGCAAGTTACTATTGTACAAGGGTGTGATCTTCCTGAAAATGAACTATTAAGTAAGTGTGAACATTACATCGCGTCACTGCAAGTCAGTTTGGAAGAAGGAAGGAATATTATGGAACAAACAAATATGCATACAATCCCGCAAGGGAACTCGTTCTGTGTGCGGTGGGCTAAAGTCACATTATTATTATTATTGAGAAATACCATTACGTATCTTCATTATTTTATTTTGGAAATATAAGTGGAATCCACTATGGAAATATGGGAAATATTATGAATGTATTTAAATATATATTATATTACGGATATAACCTATTTTAAGAATCATGCCAACCAATTACTATTATCGGCCACCTCTTATAACTGAACGTCAAAATGATGTAACACAAACATTACAAACTAAATGCAAATTATGGAAAACCCAGAACAAAACGAACTAGAATACTTCTTCATTGTGTACTTCAGCTGTATGTTGTGTATACATTCCAGAATAAAATAGTATGAACAATATGTAGGAGTTTAACCGCATAAGTACTATTATGCTAATTAAGAAAATGTTTAACAGCTAGTATTCGCATTATTTACCTATATGATCGTAATATTTTAAGTAATCATAGCGTAATGTGCGTCTGACAGCTGAAATTGAAATAAGCAAAGCCCCGGAAAAAAAATTGAACCTTTTTCCAGCGATATTTTTGTTAAATCGCCAATACTGTTTTTTTATTATACGATTTCTTTTTTTGGTCAAAGACCTTACATCATCTAATGTTCCGAAATATTTTACAGAAAAAATATTCGATAACATTGAACTTAGTGCAGGGAACCATCTGTTGGTGAATCTAGGAAGTTCATACCACATGAATTCCCACCAAATATTATATAGGCTTACATAAGTGCCATCTAGCGACGGTTTTGTAAACTTTGCATTTAGAGGGAAAACATTTATTTAGGTACTGCCACCTGCGGAGGAAATATAAACTACGAGAACACTGTTTGAATGGATACATAATTGAAAAAACCGACATTACCCAAAATAACCTAAGCTTCGTTTACCCTAAAGTCATTTGCCCTACAGGCGTTTGCCCTAAAGGCATTTGCCCTACAGGCATTTGCCCTAAAGGCGTTTGCACAAAATGTTTGATAATCCCTTTCGGACCAAGCTCCGGCATTTGCCCTAAAGGCGTTTGCCCTAAAATAAGTTTTTCGACAGTCGTTTGCCCTACAGGCGTCTGACCTACAGGCGTCTGCCCTAAAAGTTGGTGTGGTTTCGTTAATCCAAAACATAAGTTCTTGCCGGCGTTTGCCCTACAGTCGATTGCACTAAACGGCATTTGCCCTAAAGTCGTTTGCCCTACAGGCATTTGCCCTACGTTTAGGGCAATATTATCAGAAAAATGTTACTGGTTGAATTTCAATAAACACATTTGAAATGAGGTTTGGCTTTTAGTTTTCTCAAGTGGCCATATCAAGTGGCATGTAATATGAAAGCCTATTAAAAAGGTTCTAATTGGGACCAATTTTAGATTTATAACACACAACATTCCCGAGTGACTAGTATTTTTGTAAATCTAAAACATGGTGAATATGAATTTTTATAAGTTTAAAAAATAACTTTAAAAAAACTCAAAAAATCTAACATTGAAATTAATTCTTCAATTACTTCATGTATGTAAACTAAAAACCAAAAATCATTTGATCTAAATAGGTAATGCAGAATGTCTATATTTATTTATACAAAAAATTGAAGCAATTTCATGTTTATCTGAAAATTCAATTAGATTTGTCAGGAATTGGATTGGTGTTGGTTTTTATTAACATAACTCATCTCTCTATACTCGCAAGAGATTTTAACCAATTACAATTTCCTTAACCATTACTACTATAAGCCAAATATATAAGTTCAATATTACAGCGCAGATAGTCCATGTAACATGCCGGCTTTCAGAACAGAAGCCCATCCCAAATCAACAAACCAGACAATACATAGTACAAAGCCAATACTTACTTCTAGAAGTAGACCTTCTTAATACTTATCCTATACCTAGTTTCAAAGTGGGACCCTGTTATAGCATAGCTGATACCTTGTTTCAGAGTGGAACCCTGTAACCCCGTAATTACATAGCTGATATCTATTTTTAAAAGAGGAATCTATTATAAAATACCCAATACCTAGTTTCAGAAGTGGACCTTGTTATTATAAAGTTGATATCAAATTTTAAAAGGTAACAATGTTATTACATAACCTAGAGCTAGTTTTAGTGTAATTACATAACTGATACCTAGATTCAGAAGAAGACATGGCTAATCTATTGATGATACGAAGTTTTAGAAGGGGACCTTGCCATTACATAGCTGATACCTAGTTTTAGAAAGGGACCTTGGTATAACATATCCAGTACCTAGTTTCAGAGTGTTACCATTATAACCAGGGGCACAACAACAGGGGGGGGGGGGGGGGGAGCAAGGGTATTTTGCCCCCCCTCTGAAACCTTGAAGTGGGGGCAAACGGGGCAAAGAAAGTGCTGTGTAATCAATTTTTAGATAATAAAACTGCTTAAATAGCACCATTTTCCACCTTGAAATACAAATTTTTCCCGGGGCAGGACCCCCAGACCCCCCGCTACAAAAAAGGGGATCGATGATTCTTTATAAAAAGGTATATTGCCACCCCCCCCCCCCTTTTCCCTTTTGTAAATTTAGTTGCTGCGCCCCTGATTATAACATTGCCAATACCTAGGTTCAAAAAAGGACCCCATTATAGCATAGCCTATACCTAGTTTCAGTGTGGGACCCAGTTATAACATTGTAAATACCTATTTCAGGAGGGCACTATGTCATTCAACAGCTGATTCCTTGTTTTAGAAGGGACCTGGGGATTACATAGCTGATACCTACTTTCAGAGTGGGTCCCTGTAATAAAAAAGATAAATAACTATTTGTAGAAGATGACCCTGTTATTACACAGTTCACACCTAGTTTCAGATGGTCTACTTTCAGTGTGGGATCCTTTAATAAGAAAACATTTATAAAAATTTTAGAAGGTGACACTGTGATAACATAGCTGATACCTATTTTTAAAAATGGACAATGCATGAAAATGCTGATTCTAATTTTTAGAAAGGACCCTGGTATTTCATAGCTGATAATTAGCTTAAGAAGGGGACCCTGTTAATACATAGCTGACACCTAGTTTCACAGTAGGTACCTGTTATTACATAGCCAATTCGTAGTTTCAGAGAGGGAACCTGTTATATCATGACAGATACCTAATTTCGGAGTGGGACGCTGTTAAAACAAAGCCAATAGTTAATTTTAAATGGTGACCCTGTTGTTATAATGATTCATAGTTTCAAAACGGGATTCAGTTATTACTTAGCCAATACCTAGTTTCAAAGAGAGATCCTGATGTAACACAGCTGATTTTCAGAAAACTACCTTGTATAACAAAGCCAATAACTATTTTTTAAAAGTTGACCCTGTTATTAAATAGCCAATTCCTAGTTTCAGAAGAGGACATGGTTATAACACATCTGATACGTAGTTTTAAAAGAGGACCTTTTAATCACATAGCCAATAACTAGTTTCAGAAAGGGTTGGTGTGATAACATAGATGATACCTAGTTTCACAGTGTGATCCTGCTACAACACAGCTGATACCTACTTTTAGAGAGGAACCCTGTTACAACATACCTACTTTTAGAGAGGAACCCTGTTACAACATAGCCCATACCTACTTTTAGAGAGGAACCCTGTTACAACATAGCCCATACCTACTTTTAGAGAGGAACCCTGTTACAACATAGCCCATACCTACTTTTAGAGAGGAACCCTGTTACAACATAGCCCATACCTACTTTTAGAGAGGAACCCTGTTACAACATAGCCCAGACCTACTTTTAGAGAGGAACCCTGCTACAAAATAGCCCATACCTACTTTTAGACAGGAACCTGTTACAACATAGCCCATACCTACTTTTAGAGAGGAACCCTGTTACAACATAGCCCATACCTAGTTTAAAAAGGGGACATTATTTAATAGCCCATACCTAGTTTCAGACAGGGTCACGTTTATTACATGCTAATAACTAAATTCAAAAGGGGACCCTGTTATTGCATAGCTAATAGGCTATCTAGTTTTTGATAGGGTCCTTTTTAAAACATACTCCATACCTATTTGAAGAATGGTACCATTTTAAAACATAGCTGATACCTAAATTTAAAAGGGGACCCTGTTATTACATAGCTGATACCTAAATTAAAAGGGGACCCTGTTATAACATAGCAGATACCTAGTTTCAGTTTGCAGCCATTATAACATAAGGGCACCTACTTTCAGAGTGGGACCCTGTAACATTACAGTTAAGTAGTTACCAAGGGGTACCATGTTATTACATCACTGATACCAATTTCAAAAAGGAGACCCTGTCATTACATAGCTAAAACATAGTTTCAGAATGGTAATCTGTTATCACGTAGCCTATACCTAGTTTAAAAAAGGACCTATTATTACATATTTGATAGGTACCTGGTTTCAGAAGGTTAACTACTAATACATACCCAGCCAATGCCTGGTTTCAGAGTGAGACCCTGTTATAGCAGTGCTCTCACCTGGAACAAAGCTGTGTTGTTGGAGGGCTGGTAACCAAAGTGAGCAGGCGACTGCCTTCCCGGGCTGGCGGCCGGCGCGGGAGACTTCATGTCGCGTGGAGAGCAAGCCATCAGCAGGTCCGGCTGGCTTGACCCCGCCACGGGCAAGGGCGAGTGGGGAAGATGGGCAGGCGTCATGGCTGGCGTGTCTGGCCGCACTGCCAGGCCATGCAACGGCTCCATGCTGCGAGCCTCGCCTGCTGTGCACACCGATCCTTCCATCAGCATGCCTTCAGCACTTACCAAGCAATACAACAGAATACTGTACACGCACTGTTTCCTCTTACATAGCTGCACTTTGCTACAAGCATTGTGCGTAACATCACTGTGCATAATTGGAATTCCCTTCACTACAATGTTCTTAAAATTAAAGTTTACTCAAGCTGTACAATAAAACTGCATTAGGCCTGATTTTGTTTCGCATAACTTTATTTAACCAAATTGCATTTTACTTAACCATTTTCCTAAAATAGAATATTTGTTTATTGGCCTAGCTAGCTGCTTTTTTCCTATCTCCATTTTGCCTAACTTTGTTGAGCCTAACTCTATTTTTGCTTCGAAAAATTTGCTTTATTTACTCAAGAAATATTGTGCTATTTATCATGTAATTTCATACTGTTAGAATCCCTTCTCATAAGTTATGGTGGTATTGCCTTACAAGTGATAAGAGTGTAAGAAACTAACTGAGAAATTTATGTTTTTTAGTTTCTCTTCTTGTTGTTGAGTTCATAAAATTTATATACATACACACATATATACACATATATTGGCCATTTCATGCAAAAGTGTAATTCAATCAATTTTTTTTAATTTTATCACACACCATTTTTCCTTAAACCTATATTAATTTTTAAAAAAATTAGTATAATTTTTTTAACTGACAAAATACAAGCTTTAGCTGTTCGAAAGTCAGCAATTCAATGCATTGCCCAGTTTAAAAAAAAAATGCTATTGGCAACACTGTTTACTTGTGGTTCGACAGCTGCAGCCTGCATCTCATATTATCATCTCGTATGTGTTTTTGGGCAGCTAAATACTGAAAAATTAGATTAAAATGTAAGTATTCTCATTACAGTTTTCTACTGTAAATAGACACATGTGGTCAGTCCCACCACTAACCAAAAAACATCTGAAAATACTAGTAAAGATTAAAAAACATACGAAGAAATGAAAAACTGTTACAAGTATGGTATTATCAGAATTATTAACCTATTATTATGGTATTTATAAAAGTTTATAATGTGATTCAATTTATTAAGTGTTTCCTTTATATTTCATTTTGATTATCTAGATTTTTAGTAGGTCTAAATACTTGATTTTTCCTTTAAACAATTATCACAAAAAAAATTTACACTGAAAATTTGTAGTCGTACTGAATCACAAATTGAATCAACATAAGACAGAATAGAGGGAAAATTATGTCCTTATCAGTCAAAACTGTTTCAACAATTATTTAATATAGAAAATGGTTGAATTGTTAAACGCTTCTTTTTGGTAAAATTATGTTCTTCCAGTATAATTGAAAATAAAATTTACTGTTATATATCAAATAATATTAAGAGCTGTGATTAAAATGTTGGTTGTATCCTGGAGTCAAATGTCCCACCAGTCACAATGGAATAGCCTATACATCTGATCTTCTATGCTTTTTTTTTGTTTTAAATTCATGAAAATAAAGTTTTATTTTATTACTATCACAGCAAGGAAAATTTTTTTTAACACATTGCTTACAAATTAAAAACTATTTCTGATAAATACATGTTCAATTGAGTAAGCAACGTTCAGAACACGCCGTGGTGCTTCGGTCTTCACCTCTCCTCCCCACTATTCCCCTCCACCACCACTTACATAGTTTCCCCTCTATTTCTTCCCCTACCACTTCTCCCCTGATTTTGGCAAAATCTCTTAACTCTGATATTTTGGTACATAAGGCGAGGAGTATAAGCCCTTTTTGCAGACTACTCTGTGAAGAAGCAGTGGAGAGAGACTTTGATGGACTTTGATGGATTATAACAGTGGTTGAAATAAAATAATAAGAACAAGACAAGGGTATTCAGGTTTTCATATAAGAAAACAGTATAAATAAGATGGTCTACAGCAGAGAGAAGAACATATGGGAGAAACGAAAAGCTAAAAATATCTAGGGATAGTGTTCCAATGAAATGTGGTGTGAGTGGAGTGGAGAACAGGCAGGTCCGGATATGCTGAACAGCATAGTGAAGGGAGGTAGTGTACTGCAGGACAACCACCATGGTACTCCCCATGCTGGAGTATGCTGAGGTAGTGCGGGATTCATACCCAGCGGTGCTTGAAAAATTACTTGGAGTGCAGAGAAGAATAGTAGCTAGGTGCGTGAAGGAGAAATGGAGAATAGCAAAATTATGAAAAAGGAAGCATAAAACTAGCAACCACAGCTAAAAATCTATCAGCTGATTGATTACGTTAGTTAAGTTACAATTACTTTACAATAATGTAGACCGTTGGTTCGGTTATGTTAGCAACATTTATAATACTTAAAAATATTGTGGACGGTATTGTGTGACTGGCTTCATTGAAAATACTGTAAATTCACTACTTGAGGTATCACAACACCCTCCATGATAATGATTGGAACACCTGAAATAAAATATAATAAATCATTTTAAAATTTTTCTTGTAATTTTTGCAGAAAAGTTGTTCTCCTTCCGAATTAAGTACAGAGTTTGAACTTGCGGAGATTGGAGCCTTTTTCTCCACATAGAATAGCTGACACAGAAGTATTTTATCCAATTTATATTTATTTCATAGTGAAACTGATAATTTTACATGTTCTTGTAAGTGCGAAACAATAAGTTATTAAATAGGTTTTTTTTGGTAAGGTTAAACTGGCGAGGGTTCTGTTATATTTTTATACAGGATCTAAGTCAATTTTTATGTTAGATTAATCAATTTCTGAGTTTGATATAAATAATACGTCAGGGTTCCCACCAACTTGTTTCAGTAAATTTCCCTGAGTTTTCCCTGTCCTATAATATATTTTCCCTGTGCTAAATTAAAAAAAAATAATGCAATAAACTAATCACAATAAGAACAATTTTACATAATATACAGGCATACCTATGCTAACATAAGGGTATTATCAGCTATTTTATTACCTGCTAAATTGCTGTGAACATTTAGAGATAGATACATAGGCCTAATGTTATACCACTTCTGCTGCATAGGAAAAAAATGTTTAGGTATCTTGCATATTCAATGTACATTCACAAAATATTACAAATATGTACGTACTGGTTATTCTTTAAGCCCATTACATATTTTTCTTAATTTACATACATTCACAAAATATTACAAATATGTACGTACTGGTTATTCTTTAAGCCCATTACATATTTTTCTTAATTTTTTTAATTTTCATCTCTAAATGCTCTTTTTGTTTCTCTAATTCCAGTTTTTTATTTAGCAGCTCTTGAATTCCTACAGTATTGCGTTTTCTTTCTTTCTTACAATATCTGTCCAACTTCTTGTCCTTTTCTTCATTTTGAAAATTTTGCTCCAGGGCACCTTTGTACCTTGAAACTGCTCCTCTGGAATATTTTATCATTTCCTGATATACTTGAATACAATTTTCACCACCAGCATTACTAACTCCATCCCAAACTCGTCGCAGGCCAATCAAAGATTCCTCATGGAGATTTTCAACAAGCATCTCCTTATTGATGGAGAATCCAGATTCCACAAAAGCATTACCATGTGAGAGAATTAATATAATTTTCACTGCAAGCCATATATCTTTAAACTGTTCTTCTCCACTCAACATATCTGCAAAAAAAGTGTCCAATCTGTTATTGTGTACATGAAATGATGCAAGTTTGTCAGAATTGATATTAGTAACAAATTTGGTAAACTGAACACTAGCTCTATCAGATTGAAGAGCAGTTAGGTGCTTGGCAGACATAAGAATTTGCAAACATGTATCCATGCTTGTCCTACACTCTTCCTGTTTGTCCAACAATTTTCTAGGGTCCAAACAAGAAGCAGCTTTAACCATTTTGTATTTTATTGGGCTACGTTCAACAAGTTTCTTGGCAATCTGAACCATGCATGTTTTGCATTCTGTTAGGAACCTTTGTTTCTGAAGTTCTTTTACATCAACCTCACCTAACTCATGCTTTGCAGCAAATCCAATATTCAACTTTGAGAGTAGAAGTCCCAGACTTACATCGTCCAAATTAATACTAATAAGCTGAAATGCAGTTGTCTTGGCTTTCAAAATTTCTATCTTAATGAAACGTCCCAGCAACTCTCTTAGCAAGTCCCCCAATTCCTTATGCAGAAATGGTAACATTGGTTTCGATGTTTGGAACTTCTTTAAAAATGGTTTAAGTGAAGAAGCCATTGTCAGGAAAAAAAACTCAGCTTAGCTAGCAACAAAGGATCCCTCAAACAATCCTTCACTTTCTCAACAAAATATGTAGCAGGTAATTTACTGGTCTTAAAAAAATTTTTCAAGTGAGGAAAAATTTGTATTGCTCTCTCACACACTGGGACATTTTCCAACCACCGACAATCACAAAATTTGATCGGAAGAACACTGCAACTTGTAACTTGTCTGAAGTCTGATCGTCGAGCAGGTGAGTCTTTGAACACAGAATATATGGCCCTTAAAAATTGAACAACATCCCACCCGGTCTTTCTAAAACCCATTTGAAAGGCACCATGAACAACATGGAGACCACAAGATCCCAGGTCTAATATATCTGGATCTTCTTCGCACACCTTAGTTTTTGCATTCAATTTTTTCATGAACAACCAATTGACATTCGGCCCATCCACGGATACTTGTATATTTTTGGATAGTTCCACATCCTATAGTCCCTGTTGAAACCCTTCTAAGAGATCATCAACTGTAGAATGGCCTAAAAATGAAGAATTCCAGTACCTGGTCATTACTTGATTTTTGTTGACGTCCCATATACGTACAGCTATGTCCATTTGTTGTACCTTTGATACCCTATTGAAGGATTCATCAAAGCATGCAACAATGTATTTTGTGGATCTGATTTCATCCGTAAGTTTGTGGAAAAAATATGGGGCAAGTAACTAAGTATGCAGTCTTGGTACTACTAAGCTACATTTCTTGTGCAATGGAACTATATGGAAACATTTTAGCAAACAAATTGCTTATTCCTTGTTGGCTATTAAAACTGTCTTTTTTCATAACAACATGTAATGCCCACAATATTTCTGCCTTTCTGACATCACTGTCTCCCTGAAAATATATTTTATTTACCATGCCTGAAGATGCCTCTTTGAGAGCACTGAATGATGATGATGATGATGATGATGATGATGATGATGATGATGATCCAGTTAACAATGAACAGGATGCTGGTGTGCTGGATGCTAATTCAGAATTTGGTACTGTGGAAACTCTTGAAATAATTGATCCCTTCGTTTCTTGGTGATTTAAAGGCTTTGTTAAGTATGCTGACATAGATGCAGAAATACTGCTCGGAGTAACCAACTGTATGTGAAATTTCCCTTCTTGATGGCTCTTCACAGACTGCCTACCCATACTACTCAAAGAAAATACCTTTTTACACAAAGTACACTTTGCACTATTGTCATCAACCTCAACACGACGTAGCCACTTTTTCCAGTCAGGAAACAGTGATCCATCTAGCCAAGCAGGATTGAATTTAGACATTGTGAATGTCACACAATTATCCACTCAGACTATCAAGAATAGGCCAAGGCCTAATGTAGAGTAGCAAAACACATTCGATACTGAATCGCTTAGTCTCACAAGTTTCACCGTGATTTCATTGCACAATTAAGGAAACTGTGCTAGCACACACCCATGAACGTAACCTATATCTCTAATGAGAAAATAATAAGAGGACCACCGTTGATTTCTTCTGGGGAAAAAAACACTTCTCACAATTGACTAAAAAATTTCAAATATATTTAACTGCTTCTGTAGAACTCTTGACTCAGAATAACACAATGTTTAACTATTTTAGCGGTGTTTTGTTGTGTTTGATAGGCAAAAATCTCGTCATGAAACCATAATACTACCAACAACACAAATTACAGTGATACAAAAACACCACTACAGCTGCAGCACTTTTGAAAAAATACATCTAAATAAATGAAAATATGTTCACTAAACAATCTTCAAAAAGTTTCCAGCATACTGGATACTTAAAAGTTATGACACAAACGGCCAAACGTATACGAACTATGGTGCCGCCATTTTCTACAACTGGCTTGGCGCAGCTCGGCACGGTCCGGGGCCGCCTAGCATGAAATTCGGCATGTCACAGCTGTATGGTGAACCAAATTTTCCCGGACTCGTGGCTTATCTACTACTTTGATTTACATGTACGACCCGCACCCCAACTTTCCGATTTTGTTTTTAAGAAAAAATGTGCTTGTGATACATGTATGTAAATATATATACACACACTGTGATTGCCGCACAACAAATTTCCCTGAGTTTTCCCTATCGTTGAGAACCCTGTACATGAAATTCCAATATTTCAAGAACTTCACATGTAATTAACAGTTTCAATGTTAAATTTCAAGTAAGGTGGGCACCGTCATGCGCAAATATCTAATGTACTTGCAAATAGCTTCCCTCAATAATGACAAGGGCCTTAAAATCAGAACCTGTCCCATGGCAACAGGTACCAAGCGATTTTAATAAGATACTTGGTGCACTTCCAGTCAACAATGACCGTTTATGTTCCAGCTGAATCCTAGGATGATGGTAGTGGAGAATGGCTTTGAAGTCAGAAAAATTGTGTGGTTTAGCAAGTTAACAATTAAAAAAAACATTTATGGAAAATTATTACGTTTGCAGTAATCTCCTTGTTAAAGCAAATTTAGTAATTTTCGATTTATTTTAATGGTCTTGCACACTAGTGAGTTTCTCAGATTCCAGAAGAAATTTCAAAAAGTTGTTGTCCCGCTAAATAGAAGAACGTGAGAGGTGCTATTTAAAAAAACCATATCGTAATTTTTCTTTTGCAAAAAAGCAGCTAAACTAGGAGATTACCCCACCTATGTATCATACGCAATGACCTACCTACTGCTACTATTGGACAACTTCAGGCTCATCATCAAGCTCTGCTTTGGCATATTCTATATTATAAGGGCAACCTACGTTGGCAACATATTAGTTATCATTCATTTAATGTTTTTGGTAGTATTAATAATGTTAACGTCGGTGAATTATTCTCCAAGGACACGGCTACAACCAAGAAGCCAAGCAAGTATTAACAAACTAATTTTTTTAATTTTTCATTGAAAATTGACCAACTGAATGATTTTACAATTTCACAAATACCTCAGGCATTTTCACCAAGCCTAAGCTTATCACTTCCCACAAAAACGTAATATTTCGAAACTCCTAATTTTGTTGGCTGTATTTAAACTCCATGTTATTCATATTTATTTCAAAAATTAGCAATATAATAAATTTTTCTCTCACTTTATCACCACGATGTTAACGTAGAATCTTCCATAAACAGCACGTGTTCCACTGTACCCAAAACTAATGACGTTTCAACAAAACAAACAACGAAAACTACAACACCAAAGACGTCATTGCAAAAAAAAACATTAAAGCAAACTTTCACCAAAGACGTATACCATAAAGAGCTTACTCGTCTTTTATTATGAAAACATGATCTCAATCAGCTGATAAAAGGATTTTTTTGCAAAAATTGGCCATAACACTCAACGAAGTGGCCGGTTATTGTTCTCGATATTTTGTAATTGCTGTATATACGGAATATTTTAAATCTCCTTTAAATAAATTAATATGTTGACTAATGAATGTGCAGTTGAAATTTTGATAAAACGCATGTAAAGTGTATGGAAATTACATTATTTAAGTCGGCGAATGGATTGTTGATATTTTGCAGCCAACTTTAAATTTTATTAGTGTAATGTAGGCTGGGTATGGTTATATTAATTTATTTAATTTATTTAATTTATTTATATTAATTTATTTAAAAAGGGAAGCTGTGTTCATTTTACGGATCAGGTTGTGATACTATATTAATTTTAAATGACTTGAAACAGTTCAGTGTAATGAACTGTCTACTACTTAGTGATATTTAACACTTTGACATCAACCCAAGTGACTCCCCGGCTCCTTCAGGCCGTTATGCCTCGTTGGCGCCCTCTCTTGCATTACCAGTGCAGTGATAGTGCTTACGATCATGGACGCACCCGCGTGCGCCCTTGACCACCCACATATTTTGTATCATGTTGTGTATTGTAATGTGTCATTCATTTGTATTTGTATTTGTATTTTTATGTATGTAATGTTATTTCAATGCTTGTGTAACATGTAGAACCACAACCTGGCCCGCCGCGAGTCGCGTTTCTCCCACACCGGCCTGTTTCCCCTTCCCCTCCTCCGCGACCCGTGCATAGCGGCGCACGGGCGGGCGGGGAGTCAGTTGCTGTCTGGCTGCCGCGCGGGGCAGACTTGCTTCGCTCCGCTTCGCGAGCACACATTACAGAGTCCGGGTCGCAGCATGGATGAAATGTCCATCACTCGACATGGTCTTCCAGGCTGTGACAGGCATTCCAGTAATAAATCTCGTCAACAAGATCGCGTCTTCATTATTTTGTAATTCGGGAGTCTGGGTCGCGGCAAGGGAGAACGTTCGTCCTGCAACGTGTCGGCCAGGCTGCGATAGGGCTTCGGCGAAATAAACCCGCTCGTGGAAACGGACATTAAGTGCTTTTCCGTACTACCTCCACCAGAACTTCCAACCCCTACCATAACCCCTCCCAGTCGTACGCTTTCCGGTCCCGACCACGTTGGCCTGAACTCCACTATCTCTACGACTGGAGCTACGCGGGCAATTCGGGCGAGTTTCAGGACAATTTGCGACAGGGACCTAGGGACCTTAGGACGAGGGGACGTCAACTTTGTAATTTCAGCAAAAGTATACCTATTAGAACTAGACAAAAAATATATTTTTGTGTAAATTTTTGGGTAGATTAATGGTGCAAAAAGTAAAATTTTTGGCACTGTGAGTTATTTAAGGCCCTGTATTAATATCTAATTTGCATTTCCAAAATCTACCATTATTTTGTGTAAAAAAATCTACGACTCGGTGACAGACCAGCCTACTGTATCACATCCTGTAATTTTATTTGAATATACTGACGTCGTCCGACCGAAGGCCACCCTAAAGCCCGACCTGCAACCGCCAGTATTCAACCCCGCTAACGGAACGCGCCCCTAGCCATGGCCCACCCGAGTCAGGCGAGCCACCAGCAACCAAGGTAGAACCCGGCCCCCTAAAAAACAGACCGAAATTACAGCCGACCACGTTGTAAAAACAAACACAGAATATTAAACAATATTATGTATACATTAAAAATGATTAACGAAAGTGCGACGTAAGAGTGCCCGGGCACTCACGTGTGTAAATACGTCAAGACGTGTGTGAGTGTCCCCCTGGCGGCCTTCTGCCTAAATTAGTCAATTAACCCCGGTGACATAATTATTAACCCCTTGTGTTGTGTTATTACCCCCACCAGAGCAGTCCGGCAAGAGACGAACAGTCGCTGGTGTGACGTAAAATTTAAATGAAATAATTCCTAAACATTCTAACTTCAATTTGTAGAAGGGACGAGTGATCCTGATTAAGCTTTAATAATTAATGTAAGAATTTAACGCCCTTAAATTCTATTATTAACATGTCACATTAGAAACTAACGTAATGAGGTCAACCCTGGCGCAAGGGCGACCGAGCCTCGGCCGGGCGCCATGACATGACGCCAGTACAGCGTGACTCGTAGACCGGGGCGGACGCACGTCCCACAGAGAGATAACATCCATTGTCTGCATTGAACTCACTTCTGGTAATTATAGTCACTTCTTCGAAACACCTTTTTAATTACCTCTCCGTGCGTACCCGGTCCAATTTTCGGTCCAGGACTTAATCCGGCCGCATAACTTTTAAAACCCCCTGCACCACACTTGGTCTGCGGGGTAGTTTCAGCATACGGCACGGGCCGCCTCCCGAAGAACAGAACTTAAATTAAAACCAGTCGCTCCGGCGCTGACCCCAACCCGTAAGGGAACTTTGAGCGAATTTAGCTGCGGTCCGCGCTCCACTACAGTGGACGCGAACACCGCCTCGAGACGTTGTTATACATGATTGGCCGCCTCTAATCACCCTCACCCCTCTTTTGAGTAACCAGGCTCAGAGACACCTAGTGTCACGCTAATACGTAATAATTAGTAACTTTGTGCGACGCCTTGAATCTAGAACGTTTTCTTTTGTGAACTTGTGCGACGCGTCCCCCCGTAACATTCAATAAACTTGTGCAACGCACGTTCGCATAACTTTCCTTGTGAACTTGTGCCACGTCTTATTACGTAACTTTCAAACTATCCTTGGGAATTGTGTAATTTCTGTATTGTGTGACGTCACCCTCTGTACGACATGGCGTGTAATCAACGGTATTACACCTAAACCACAGTCGCCTGAATAAATGACGCACGTCATTTGTTGCATTACTTCAGCGTATGATTAATTAACCATACGACTCCCAACCACTGCCAAGTAGGGATTTCCTCATAACCCACGCAACATCGCCGATGGTCCTAGTGGGCCACGCAGGGCAATCGACCCCACGACCCACCTATCGACTAGAAGCAGAGCTAGTCTGGCGCCCACCCGGACACATTACATTCACAACAGCCATTCCCGCTAGGAGCCGCACCGGGACTCGAGCCCGAGACCCCGGACGACGGCAATACATCACATGATATTGACGTCGACCCAAGTGTCTCCCCGGCTCCTTCAGGCTGTTATGCCTCGTCAGCACCCTCTCTTGCATTACTGGTGCAGTAGAGTGCAGTGTGGCGTAGTGTTTAGATCAGGGACGCACCCGCGTGCGCCCTACGTCTGATTAAGGACCGCTCACGGACGGCCACGTATTTGACTGTCATGTTATGTATTTTATTTTGTAATTCATAATTTGTATTTGTATTTTTATAATTAATAGTATAATGCTATCTCAGTGCTTGTGTTTTAGTTTGTAGACATGCCACCTGGCCTGCCGCGAGCTCTTGTTCTCCCGCGCTGGCCTTCTTCCCTCCTCCGCCGCCCACGCGTAGCGGCGCGCACGGGCGGGTGGAGAGCTCAGTCGCCAACCAGCTGCTGCGCGGAGCAGACTTGCGTCACTCCGCTCCGCGAGAAGTTACTCGTCACGAACACGTCACATACGGTCGAGCATCGCGATCAGCTTATCATATCACGGTTCCATCATCAGCTACCCTACAGCATCGCGTTCCATTTATTATGGTAATTAGGGAGTCAGGGTCGCAGCGTGGAAGAAACGTTCGTCTCACGACGTGGTCGGCCAGGCTGCGATAGGATTTCCATTAATAAATCTCGTCTACGGAACCGGGCAAGACGTCTTTTTCCTACTGCCTTCGTCGACATCTCCAACTTCCCCTGAACTCCTTTCCCTGTCCCACATATTCCGGTCCTGGCCACGTTAGGCCTGAACTCGCCACTCTCCGGCTGGAGCTACTCAGGCAAAAACGACTTCCACAGGGCGAGCTTCGTCGGGGACTGAGGGACATAGGGCCGATGGGACGACAATATAACGAGGTGAATAAGTTATATCTGGTTTTAAATGTAGCTAACCTAATATGTCTACTCATCCGCACTATTTTACGATATTTAAATGTAGCTAACTAAAACTAATCAACTATCCACACGATTTTTAAGTGTTTCAGAACCATAACAGAGCATCCATTTTGAACAACTCAAAGTCCCAAAGAACAACAAACTCTCTAATGTCGATGGGAATTATGATTCCACCAGCAGAGAATGTGGTGAAATAATTCCGAGAGTTTGTGATGTAAATCCAGTACATAATTCCACTAGTTAGTGTTCAAGAATAGGTTTTAGAATGTCTCTGTCTGAATCAAGCATTCCGCTTGCGAAATTATTCCGACAGCTACAAGAATAGAGCTTCTGCACTTTCTCAATTTTGGAATTAAATAATGCTTCACAGTGCTGAACGAATTTTTTTAATTCGTAATTATGTTCTTGCATTTTTTAAATTTTTATTACTTAATGAATAAATTTATACCTATCACAATAATTTTCGGTACACAATATAATTTATTTTCTGTGATTATTTTAAAGTTTGCGTCATTATTCTTCTACTTTATTTGTGACATCTAATTAGAACATTTCTGAAGCGAATATTTTGCAGTGCATTACCAATCCTTTGGTACAAACCTGCGAGTACCTTTGCACGAAAAATGCTTGAGAGAAATGTACTTATTGGTAACGTAATTTTTGGCGAGATGCCGACCTCCGTAGCGTAGTCGGATGCACACCGGCATTTACTACGAGGGGTTCTGGGTTCGAGTTCCGGGTAAGGCATAGGCGTTTATCTAAATACGGTACATTGATCGATGATATGCAGCCATATGCAGAGATCTCACTTTATCTTTAAGGGTCCCTCAAACGCAAAAAGTGGCCCTAAGTACCGTGCAAGAACCTCCCTTCTACTTCACTTCATCACGGCACCCTAGATTTCAAGTGAAGGAAGCTGTCATACTTTAGGCCGCCCGATCCGAGCCTTAAGGGACCCTAAATTAAGATGGCGGTCATTATTTGAAAAAAATAACTCATTTAATTAAACTTCTACTGTAATATAAAGAGGAATTGGGCTTGCGCTGCTTGTAAATAATGATAATTATTTAAAATGAATGTGTAGGAAGAGTTTTGTTGCATATGCGACTCTTTTAAATATTCTAGTGTTAAAACAACTTATCCCATATCCACCCAGACCATCTTTGTTTACATTTTGAAGTGCTTACTTTATTTACTAGAAAATAGCCGTTTCGTAAGTGATTTCTAAACATTATTGTGTGTTCTTAGAGTAAATAAAGTACTGTGTGAGTTTATATTTGCTCTGATGGATGACCCGAGATTGTTTGACGAAGAATATTTAGATTTTATTCAACGGGTCGAAAATAGAGAAAACCATCATCCCCGACGGTATTTACGTGATGGTCAAAATCCTTGCGAATTCTTCTCCGACATCGAATTCGTCAAACGTTTTCGATTTTCTAAACAGATTGTGATGGACACTATTGTGCCTCTTGTTGCTGCCGACAACAATGATAGGAGAGGATTGCCATTGCCACCAGTTCTTAAAGTTGTAATAGCCTTGCGATTTTATGGCAGCAATAGTTTTCAGGTATGTACATACAACATTATTTTAGTGTGTGTTTAATTGCCCAATTAAATTTTAACTCAATGGGTAATTTGGCGGAGTAGATTTGCTGGATAATAATTATGTATATTAATAAAAGGTAGGTTGTGTCAGCTATTGTAATAATATTTTTAAAAAGTAGTGAAAGATATATTAATTTAATCGATGTGATTTATTAATTCCAAAAAACCTTATTGTTCATCTAGTTTTCCTGAAGCCACTACTTTGTACAATTACTTTTTTTTTATGTACAGTATGAGTAATCTCATGTGTTTCCCTTGCAGAATGTATGTGGTGACCTATGCCATGTCAATCAAGCAACAGTGTCAAGGATTGTAAAGGTAATGCAATGTTAACACATGTAAGATAATTTTATGTGAGTAGTTTAATGAATTTTGGTAAAATTCTAGTTTAACCCCGTTTTCTTTAAAAAAAAAAAAAAAAAAAGATTAAAATGTCAAACAAATGTAATTTAGTGCTATTAAAACTCCTCTATATTTTTCAAAATCCTGACATAAGAAATACCTAATAGTTTCAGAGAAATTACCGTTAATTGTTTACATTAGAAAGCCTAGTTGATTACTGATTTAAACAATATCTTGCTAGACTTAAATAACCATCCTCAGTAGTTTATAGTATATTTAAATTAGCTAACCTAACCTACTAATTGTATTTATAATAAAGCCTACCTAGCCTAGACTGCCATTATCTCTTATTTCAATTTCAAAGCATTTGTAACATATCGTACCTAACCTAAGTTAGTTTCTTACTCAGCCTTTATTTTATTATTTTATTTTTGCAGGGACTTAAGTTTTACCTATATTTAAGTAGTGGAATATATATACCTACTTTTTGAAAAAAAACTGACTAATCTGGTAACTTTGTAATAGGTTGTTTCTGCACAATTGGCCGAGCACCTTTTGGAGTATGTTTATTTTCCTGGACGGCAGCAACTTCAAGAATACCATAGGCAGTTCTATGTAAATGGTGGCTTTCCTGGTGTAACTGGGTGCATAGACTGCACTCACATTGGCATTAGAAGCCCTGGTGGCCAGTTTGCAGAACTCTACCGTAATAGGAAGGGTTACATGTCTCTCAATGTTCAGGTATGTTTTCTGAGATATTTATTATAGTACTGTTATTGAAAAAAGATGGAACGATGATAATAAATATCTATGACAGTTTTTTGAAACTGGTATTTACTTGCAATTTTAACAGTATGCAAATATGGTGTTTGTCCATTTTTTTTATAGGTTGTCTCAGGTCCTAACCTTGAGATTCTTGATATTGTGACAAGGTGGCCTGGCAGTACACATGACTCAAGGATTTTCAGCAACAGCCGGGTGATGACTCGTTTTGAAAATAGAGTTCTGCCAGGAGTACTGCTGGGAGACAATGGCTATCCTCAACTGCATTTTCTTTTTACTCCAATACTGGTGCCAAATACAGTTGAGGAAACTCGCTACAATGTAGCCCACAAGCGGACCCGGAATACAGTAGAAAGACTGTTTGGAGTATGGAAGCGGAGGTTCTCATGCTTGGGACACAAGCTACGCTCAAGTCTCCATACTACCAGCAGGGTCATCGCTGCAGGTGCTGTTTTGCATAATATAGCTGTTGCACGTGGTGAGCCACTGCCACCTCCTCCAGCTGACGAGGAGCACTTCATGCCTGCTGTTCCTGTTGCAAATGCGGCACCACGAAATAATCGTGGAGTTGAAGTGCGTGCAGATTTTATTCAGCGAAACTTTTTCTGAATTTCGTTGATTTATTTTGAGTAGATTGAAAACCCTGTCTTACCACCAATGTTATTTTTTAATCAACATGTAATCACAAAAGCAAACGGCGTAGAATCTATACTAATATTATAAAACTGAAGAGTTTGTTTGTTTGGACGCGCTAATCTCAGGAACCACTGGTCCGAATTGAAAAATTATTTCAGTGTTGGATAGTACATTTATTGAGGAAGGCTATAGGCTATATTATATTATCAATAACATTAGGGATTCTTACTAAAAGTCCAATTTAGAATCAAATGTGTTGGAGGGGGTTAGATACAACATGCAGTACACGTACGAAGTGTGTGTTGACAATGCCGCAGGCGCTAGAAGTTTATTTCCTATTGCATATTAACATTGTTGCCACGCACTAGATGCCTTATCATTCTTAATTTTCCCATACAAGTAAAAAACACCCGTGTGATATTAACAACGAAGCAATCAGTACCGTCATAAGAGTTTTTTAGTATTTAAATACTTTTTATCACTTTAAATCACAAACCTAAACTATTGTTTTTTTTCCTCTCTCTGTGTTTAATTTGATTTTTTTATTAACATTTTTTTTTCAAGTATATACATTTTACAGACTTGAAACTTCACAGTAATGTTCCTTATGTTACGCAGGATGACATTTTCCGAAAATTAGATCCCATGGGTGGTTAAAACCAGGAAACAGTGGGTACTTTGTCTGCATGAGAACAAGATTTTGCATTGTTGATGCCTACTGCATCTCCATGGCAACGGGCATCGCGCGGCAGTGGTGTACCCACAAGGAGGGGCATGTATAATGAGTGGCGCAAGAGTGATCTGCCTGTAGACTGCCGTAGCGAAGTACGGGTACATCAGTTGTACGTTGCGTGCACGAGTCGGGAAACCATCGGTGCTATTCATTTTCTCTCCGGTACATTATACAGCATTGTAATAAATTTTCACTGAATTTTTTTTACAATTACTGTAAATGGGAGCTGTGGCTTAATTTTTTTCCATTAGTATAGCCGTGCGAAGCCGGGTCGGGCAGCTAGTTTTAAACATAATTCCTTAAGTTATTTTTAATATAATGCGTTGTTTGCTTTGTAGTGACATGGTAATAGGCCTCCTGGGGAACTCGCCATGTAAAATAAAGAGTAACGAGTTGAGTGCTGTACCTCCGGATGTTTACCACCCATGGTAGACCTCTAGGGTCTAACACTTGTGGTAGATATCCAAGGTGATTTGGAAACTGGCACAGACAGGTAAGTAGTGCCTTTTTTGTTTCATTTTTGCTACTTATTGTGTATCTATGCTTCTTAAAGGTATTCCTAGAATGAATGTGTTTGTAGCACAAGGAATTTTAACCTTGCTGCATTATACATTCAAAGATGCTTTAAAACATGATCAGTCTTGTTAATTCCTACATTTACACAATAATACCTGAATATGGAAGTTACATGATTATCTTTCGATACTTCTCTGTATTAGCTTATTGTCTCACAAGATATATTCAGGAATTAAAATTTCATTTTAAATCATTCACTTTTACAAAGAGTAATGTGTAGAAAGTAAAATTCTTAAATAAAATTTGGAACTATTATGTATTTTGTTGTTTTTTGTGTTTAAACTTTTAATAAAATTGGAATGAGCTAAAGCCTTTGTTTAGTTATGAAACTGAACATGCAGAATATTTACTGACATTAATGCATACAGTACCATCAAGTAATTCAGCTGATGATAAATTATAAAAAAAATAATAATTTAATTCCTTCTACACATCAGATGAGTTCTTAACCCAGAGTAGAGTATTTTGTTGTGTATTTATAATGTCTAATAAGTTCTCACTAGTATGCATTTAAAATTAACATTTTTCAAAACATTCCATATGCCACATCACAATGTTTTAAATGAAATTTACAGAAAAGTGGCTTCTGGGAAGTAAGACAAGTAATAAGTGAAAGGTTGATTAGGTTACTCATATTATTACATATTAAAGTATTACTTACATATTAAATACTTATTATTAATGTTTCTGACTTAACTTTATAAACCTTTTACATAAGTAGGTATTACCCTTATTTCCCAGAAGCTGCTTCTCTACAAAAATTACCATATTGTGAACCAGTCCTAAATTATGTCATCCAATTTAGCTTCATACTCCTTGTGAACCATTTATGAATCCTAATTCAATGCCCATAAGTTCACCTATGAGTACTACATTTTCTGTATGGCTAGGTTTACTATTCCTTGTAAACTGTGTTATGAATTTTAATAGGATATGTCTTAACTGTATAACCAGTTATTGTGAATAGCTTATTGTTTTACCAGCAACCTTGTTTTACTGTAGAAAAACAATTGTAAGGATGTTTTTGGATATTATGCAGTCATCACTTAGGTAAATTGTTGCAAGGGTGATTTTGACTACACACTAAATGCTACGTAATTGGAGAGAAAGTAAAAACTAAGTTTATTTATGCATAAACAATTTGTATTGATGGTTAGTTATATTTGATTATCTTTATTAAAAATAAGTAGTGTGCTTAGAATATAATTGGAAATCATTTCTGGAATAAAGAATATGACCCAGATTTACCCCAGATTAATATTTAGTAGCAATGATGCTACAAATTGACCTAATTTGGTAAATAAAATGAATTATATAGACACCAAAAATTTCACTTTGTAATAAATAAGAACAATACCCAATTTATAAGGTGTACAGGAGACATTTGCAACCACACATTGCAAGTAGTGTCACAGATAACTTTAATTGAAATAGATCAGTAAGAGAAGCTAAAGGACACTTTTTTACCATTAAAAAATATTGGCATGCACATTTAGCATAATTGGAACAAGACGATACTTACCTGACTGTGCCAGTTTCCAAATCACCTTAGATGTCTACCACGTGTGGTAAACATCTGGAGGTATAACACTCAACTCGTTACTCTTTATTTTAAATGGCGAGTTCCCCAGGAGGCCTATTACCATGTTAATGCGAAGCAAACAATGCAGTATCTTAAAAACAAAAAAAAAAAATTGTTTTTAAAACACTACATCATTTGCTTCCGTGAGGATCTTGATGCGCAGCTTATGTAGCTCGTCAGCGTGTCGCATTTGCTGTGCGTGCAGCTCAGCCCTACGCTGTTCTGCCATGAGCTCAAATTTAATAGCTCGTTTCTCAGCTTCCACTGCTCGAGCCGCTTCTGCCTGCTCGTTTGCAAGGCGCTGCTCTTCTGCCTCTGCCATTGCCTTACTTGCTCTCAACTTAAGCCTGTGCTCAGCCTGTTGCATTGCGAGAACTCTCCGTGCACGCTTGTCGGCTCGCTCAAGGTTTAAAAACCTGCGCTCCACCTCCACATCAATTGCTGGTTTATTTCTAGCACGAAAACCAGAAACAGGTGTTGGTAGAACAATACTATGAGGTTCTTCTTGTGATGCATTCACAAGTAAGCTGCCAGTACTGAGTGCACCAGAGCCAGTATTGTTAGACTGTGGCATCACAATTTCTACAGAAGCTGAAGCTTCTGAAGGAAAAGTCATGTCACAGTCTACAGCATCATCCACACAATGCAACACACCGCCCAATGCTATTTCCAGCTCAGGATCTGTGGGAGGATCTTTAACAAAAGGTCCTCCACCAGTTGCCATTCGCTGTCTTGTGGCAAGAGCAAGGGCTTTCTTCTGCTTGGTCTTGACATTTTCCCAGCATTTCTTCAGCTGGGCACTGGAGCGCTGCAAGTTAAAATTAATTTAGCTGTGATATAATTATTATATGCGAATTACAAATGTAGTGCTAAATGTACACACATTAAGTTAAAAAGATAGTTCTGTCTATAAAGTATAAATCAATGTTTGGTGGTAAGAAAATAATCAAAATTAAAACAACTTGTATTTATTTAGGTGCTCAGCCAGCTGTTGAGTCCATAGTTTGTTCTGCACACCAATAGAGAAAACTACTTATTTTGTATAACAAATAACCTGTCACTGATGGTTAAGAACAATCATTTAGCGATCTTTTTTTTCCTAATATATATCTAAACCAAATTATATTGTAATATATATATAAGAATAACTATCACATGGATTTACTTCAATATGATAATGCAAATAACGTACCTTGATGACATCAGGTTGGGAATTGAACTCGCATTCAATTCGCGCCCAGGCATCTTTCTTGGCAGCCAAGTTGCTGAAGTCTGTCTTCTTACATTCGATGACATGTGCCCAGGAACGAACAAGCCCTAACAAAATGCTTCGTTCGATAGATGAAAATCGCTCGGATTTTTGAGAGGACGTCATGATGTATTCTCAAGGTAGATTTGAATATAAATCTAACAAATACAAACCAACTACAATCAACGTGTTATCAAAAAAGTAAACAAGTCAATCGTGGGTCAGTTCCTATTGGCTGTTAACCATGACGTATTCGTGACGTCACGGAAGTTCGGTTAACTTCGGACACGATCGGCCTCACTCGCAATTTAGTAAGAGGCGAACCTTCACTTTATAAAGTAAAGGAACGGGCTGTACTTCAAGCGACTCTGCACGATACTTAAACTATAAGGACGGCGCCTCCCTTCATGAAGTATCCCTTAAAGTTAAAGTAAAGGATGACCTCTGCATATGGCTGATGATGTCAAAGGCTTCGGATACGAAATTAAATGACCATATGGCCATTGGCGTACCTTTGTAGGCCACCAAAATTTTAAAGTGAAGTGAAGTTTGGCGGGATACATGAGGTCAAAGTTGATCGGAAAAATAAAACGTCTTATTTGTTTATTTTTTTCGTTATGTGTTTTGAGTAGTTATCAGGAGATTTGCTGCGGTGATTACCAGCTTAGTATGTATTTCAGTAATGATCGATCTGCATGTATTTTTACTTAAAGAAAAAGCATTAAACGTGATTATTTGTTTTGTGGGTATGATTGTTTTGTAATATTTTCTCAAGAGAGTTATTTAGTGGGTTTTGATATTGTGGATTCAAAAGTGAAGATTCTAACAAAAGTGTGCAACAATTTTTTTATATTTTATTTTATTTTAATGTAGGCACGTTATGAATAAATTATGTATTGATATGTGCGCACCATGGAACCAAATTTTGACAGAATGAATATATAAAAATTGTCATACAAATTAAAATTTTATATATGTTATTTTCAATTGTATACTTAGTGATTGATGTTGGATACTGGTCCATATTATTAAAAAAAAAAAAAAAAAAATTGTGAATATTAGTTATTGAAATTGTGTTAGATTTTTCAAGTGTCTTTTCAAGTATATTTGTTATAGTGAGGATCAGTTATACCGGTAGGTACTTATTCAAATGTGTTTTAAAAAATGATGAGAATAAATTTTTAGGATGCGCTTGCAGCATGCAACAAAAATTGACAGGACGAAAAAAGGCTAAGACATATAAAAATTATGTATGTGGTTTTAAAATCTTATATTTTTGTGATTGATATTGAATACTGGACCATTTCATTAAAAAAATTTATTTATTGTAAATATTATAGATATAAATTGTTTTTATAAACTTTTTCAGTTGTATTTCTAAATTTGTTTATGTAAGTGAGTTTATGTTCCTCTATGTATAACAATAGCGGCATAAAATTCTAGCATAGTGGATCCCTTAGCTATGGGATAGTTAATATTTTTGCAGCGCGGCTTTTCCGTGAAGTAATAATACAATAAAATACTGTTTTTGGACACCAGAGTTGTTCCTGTATTTACCCTGAAAATAGAATCTTCATATTCCTACTGGTTTCTGAGCAATCACCATTTCTAGCGTACATTACAATACCTGTGCATTGATGCGGTATTACCATTTTTTCACCATTTTCATCTTACATTACGTAGGCTGTGCAGTGATGTGGCTGCCATCATTGTGTTTTAGTACAACAACGTGATTCAGTGGCTTTCTATATATACGTTTGTGTATATTTTGTGTTAGGATTTTGTGATGCAGTGGAAGGTAAATAATTATTTGAAGGAAAAAAAATACACGAGCCCCTACTGTGCATACAAACCCAAGTGTCACTCCCTTTACAGGGAGGGAGGGGGGAATTTATAAAATCTACATGACCTTACTTTGGTGGAAAAGAGGGGGATAAAGCCATTCTCGTGTAATATTTTACTATGAGTCAAAATTTGCCTGCAGGGAAAAATTTAAGACTGAATAATTAGTTTTAAAAAAAATCTTTGCGTTATTATCAAATCATAACTTTTTTTAACGTAACTGAACTTTTTCTAATGGTATTTAACTATTTAATCCTTTTTAGGGAAACTCTAGGTAAAATCTTATTGCATAAGAAGGTTATTGGGTGGAGGGGGTGGGAGGGTCTGAAAAATCTTATGTAATTAATGACTAGCCCCTTGGACTGTGGGTTTTAAAGTCTGAAAATCATATACATAAGTGTTAGGTATCGTATCTTAAGATCAGCAGTTTTTTAAATGTCAAACAATGTTTACCAGTTCCTAATTGCAGTTGATCTTGTATTCAATGTTTTAGTACTTTAAAATATCAATTTTATATTAATGATATTTCTGAACTCTCTAATATTCTCATGTCATTTAAGAAATTTTAATTACTAAACAATTTATTTTATAGTCATTTCCTTTGAATTGGCAATAAGTAGGGTCAGGCATTTTTCGCGAATAAATATGAGCGCCTAATAGACTGCAACATGGTACACCCGCACCAGCTGTTTCTTCCTTGTGATTGGCGGCCGTATGCAAGGGAAGTCGTGGCCTTATCTGACCAAGCCACTCAGGACGAGTTTGCTTTCACACTGATTCACTGTGATTAGTGTTGTAACAGTAGACATGTATGTGAAAGAAACTCGCCCAATCACGAAACACAGACAATGCTACAGTGTTTTGACCTTTAGCAAGTCTCGGAAACTTTTCGCGAAATCTGCAATAAGTGTTGTTAATCATGATTTATTGTTATCAATGGGAGAATGTTCTAAAAACCTGAGTGTTTTAAAATAAAATTTTTAACTTATATGAAACATCAGAAAAGTAATTCCTATAGTTGGTTAGTTTCATTATTTAATTTTGTTCTAGCAGGTGACTGGAAATTCTAAGAAACATGAAAGTTCTTTGGGAAGCAATTATGTGTGCAAAGAAGCAAACTCAAGTTGTTGCAAGAAGGTATTCTGGATTCATGGTGGAGTCGAGTGCCTCAGAGCCTTGCATTGTATGGGACAAAGCAAAACCATTTTCAAACATCCCAGGCCCCCTGAGACTGCCTCTCTGGGGTAACTTGTACTTGTATAAATTTGGTGAGTATTGTCCCTGGTGTTTGTGTTACTGGTACCAACATGTGGTGGACAAACTCTTCCTCCATGGAGGTTTCATTCTGTGGAGCATCAACAGGCAAGCTACGCAAGACAGGGCCAGAGATAGTAGGGGTCAAAACATACACAGCATTTACAATTTAAATTATACTGGATTTAGCAGTTATGTTATTCAGTTATGAGTTATTAGTTGGTACTGTATTGAAGTCAGATACTGTAATTAGTTCAGAATGGGAAATGTACACTTTGAAGTTTTATTTACCTATAGTACCTACAGTGATTAATATATGAGTAGTGTTTAAGGGACTCTACTGTTCTTGTGTGATAACACCAGATAGTTTGGACACTATTTGATATACCTACTGTCAACATTATTATTATTACTTACATATGAATTTGGCTTTGACAATATCTCAGCTTAACGTTGTGGTGATTTGACTAGATAGACTAGTCTGTGAAAATTTATTTTTATTTTTGAATAATCTCTACAAATAACCATTTTTTTAAATATAAATTTACAGAATACCTAGATGTTTTTTAGTTCCTATATATTCTGTCTAATTATTTAGTTTGGACTTTTTTTTAATTTTAAGCAGTCAATACATTAGTGAGTAAAAGATATTGCAGATATGTTTACCTAACAAAAACTTGTAAGAATTTACAAAACCTGTTTTTTAATATCACTATGCACTACCAGTTCGCTTCATTAACTGCCAATAAAAGAAATAAAATCTTAAAACATCACACCATATAATTTTTTCATATTCTACTTGACAAACCAGTTATATAAAATAAACTGTGAAATGTTTTAATACAGATGATCTGCCTTAACTACCTAAGATTTTAAATGAACCTTAAGATACTTACTGCTAACCTGTCTTTCACTGGTGAATCACATACAACCTGTGCTAATCATATTATCAACACAGCCAAGCAGGGATTTTTTTTAATGGTTTGTTTAAACTGTTTGCACCGAATGCTTTTTAGGTTCATCGGACATGGAAAATTAACAATAGTTTGAATATGTTGGAGTACTTTCTGCTGTGACATATCCTAGGTACCTAATTTGGTCCTTTGCCAAGGAGATTTTATTTGGATTGACAGCTAGTCCAGCTGTTTTAAGGCTAGGTGACCTGATGTTCGTCAAAACTCAATCTATAGACAATAATATTGTCCACATAATTAATTACATACTTGATGTTTATGTAATTCAGTATGTCTAAGACTTGGCTCACTGGCTGGTTACCTAAGCCCACACCCATGGTAATTCTGTTATATTGGTACTGCTTCCAGGTGGTAGAAAATGCAGTGTATTTTTGAAAATCGGGATGCAGAAAGCACTGGTGGAAACAAGTATTCAAGTCAATTATGTAAAAAAAAATTCCTTTTACCAAGTGCTGCAAAGTGCTCTCGATCTTGGGTAGTGAGAAGCAGTCATCTACAATCTTTTGATTAAGGGTATTAAAATTGTGTTCAAGCCAGAACTTCTGGCTATCCTTGTTGGGAACTAAAAATGTGCCTGTACAATAATCTGAGACAGAAGGGTTAATAAAATCAGCCTTTAGTATATTTTTATTGATACCTTTCATGATTTGCTTTTTTGGGGGAAAAATGTATAATACTTTGAGAAAATGGAAGTTTAATCTTTCAAATAAAACCTTTACGTCACAACGTCAGCACATCACAACAGATGAGGCGTTTCGAAATATTGTCTGGGTAAGACCGGACAAAGTCTGCTATGTCCTTGGCTTCAGCTCTCTCCGTGATAATGGGGTTGCAGCCATGTCAGTGGATTTCATTGATTCATCATTTAATTTAATTTTGATGGATGGAGCATAACCAAAGTGCAACTTGTGATCAGCAAAGTTCATAATGCAGCGAGTTTTCCTTATAAAGTATAATCCTAAAATTTAACTCTGGGAAAGCTGAGGCACTACAAAGAATTGCTAATGATAATAATAATGATCATATGTAACATCATACTATGACATGAGTTCAAAACCTTGCCATTAACGATGTGTATGTTCACTCGTTGCTCCTCAACAATTTGTTTAGTAAATGCTGTTGCACCGGAGTTGGATCAAAGCAGGAAATAAATTGCCATACAAAGACAAGGGCACAAATTTGAAAATACCACCAAGGTGGCTTTCCTAAACCCTTGACCACGCCGTCCACTACCACCTGCATGTGCAGTCACTTTACGTTTATTTCACAATTAGCCCACTAATGTCCAACTCACCCACAACAGAAACATTTCCATTGAGAAATGTCTTTTGTAAGCATGGTTCAGTTCGAGACTACGTGGCCAAAACAGTAGAAGTTGGCACATGTTCTGTATACCAGAAACCTTGGGTGCATTTGCCTGATTGAGAAGTGGCATGTTGGCGCTTGCCTCGACATGAGGCTCATTTACACTTGGTTGATTGGTTACCCTAGGTGGCACGTGCCCTGATACATGAGCATGAGAGGGGAATAATGCCGATGTGGCTAGACAATGTTAGATTGGGGGGGGGGGGGGGGAAGAGAGAGAGAGAGAGAGAGAGAGAGAATGCCAGGCGATCCTGTGAACCACGCCTTACGAAGGCGGGATGCACAGTGCCGCCATGTGTGTCTGGCATGATGGGAACGGGAGCCCGGATGTAACAAAAGATGCAGCGCCAGCACTGGGCGCTTGAAGTTGTACATGATAATGCAGCATGGGTCAGCATGATGTGCCTGGCCACAGCAGTCTGACCAACTGGTTAACGTTAAAGTTTCAAATATAAGTACTCCATGGGGTACATATATTAAAGGAAATTAAAGATGAGCCTGTTGATGCTCATCAAAAAACATTAATAAATAAAAAGTGTAAAAGTGTCTTTTAGTACCAGGGTACTAGACGACCTCAGATGAAAGCTCATCATTGCTGCAGCCATTATCCTACAACTCCCTGCTGCCTATAGGCTACTACAGAGTGTTGCAGTACCACAAGATGCTAGAAGACTTCAAATGCAAGTGCTTCAGCTGCAACCAAGGTCTGACAACTCCATGTTGCTCACAGTTACTACAGATGTCACAGACCACAAAGTGCTAGAAGACCTCAGGTGCAAGTGCCTTATCTGCAGCCATTGTCTTACAACTCCATGTTGCCCGCAGGCTACTACATAGTGTTGCAGTACCACAAGGCACTATAAGACCTCTGATGGAATCGCCTCAGCCTCAGCCATGGTCTCACATATCCCTGTTCCCCAAAGGGTACCACATAGTGTTGCAGTACCACAGGGTGCTAGAAGAGTTCAGATGCAAGTGCCTTCGCTACAGCAATGGTCTCACAACTCCATGTTGCTCGCAGGCTACTACAGAGTGAGTCAGTACCACAAGGTGCTAGAAGACCTCCGGAGGAAATACGGGCCGCTGGTGAGACAAGACCTGGGCTCCAGCACAGTCATCCACGTGTTTGACCCGGCAGATATCAAGATAGTGTATGGGAATGAAGGGCGACTCCCATATGTGGCTCCGCTGCAGGAGACAACCCAACTGTACAGGCAGCAGCGAGACATGTCTCTTGGTCTAGGCAATATGTAAGTTGCTATCAGTGGCATAGGGGCGTGTTCTGTTTGGTTGTATTGTGGCATTGAACTACTCATTATACATTGCACATCAATTTGCTGGAATAAAAGGCACAATTATCCAAATTCAGCCCTTGCTATGTATGATAAGTAAAAGAAAAAACTCTGGAAACAGTAAATAAATCTTAAATGATAAGTAAAAATGTAGTGTTACTCCTCCACAATCATGCTAGCAAATTAGGCTTGTGCCTATATCTGTTTATTTGTTTGACTCTAATACAAATAGCAAATCATTGTTAAATATGAATATCAAATTCCAATATTAAAAATGGGATTAGGTATCCCACTCAATATTTTTTTTTTTTTCACATCATGTAAGGAATACATATTAAAATAAAAAAAGTAAATCTATAGTGTAGTGGCTTCTGGGAAATAAGACAAATAATGCTGTTGTGAAAGGTAAATTAGGGTAAGACACCTTCAATAATTGTACATAAAATTTGTAATTTTTGTGAAAAAATTAAAAATTTTAGGAAAAACCAAACTAACAATTTCAGTGTTTATTCACCTTATTTCCCATATCAAGCTATGATACATATGTATCCAGAAAATTTTCCCGAACTGCAAAATACCATAAAATCTCATCCATTTCACAAAAAATTTGAAAATTTTTTTAAATTCCTTAATTTGCATAATTCATGGTTATTCATCTGTTCCCATTGTTAACTGCAGCCAAGTAAACTGTTTTTTAGCTCAGCAATGTTACACACATTTTCTGCTAATTTTCTCCGGAATCCAGAACCATCATTTACATTATTTTATTTTGTTTTTAAGTCGATAACATCTGTTTTGTCATTGATACATACAGCAAATCAGATTTTATTGTGTCGCATGGTTGATCATTTATTTATCCTCATTTATCATTTATCATTGATTTATATGCCTTAGCAAATATCGTGTTCATTTAATTTAATGGGCTTTGCAAAGGAGTGTGTTTTTTGCAGAATCCATGGTTGTTGACATTTATTTTTTTTCCCCACTGCAGGTACATTTAAGGAAACAAAAACAAGTGATAATTTTTTTCAATTTTGAAATGTCACCAATAATCAGTGTTTTCAACTGTCCACACAATATTTTCAGCTACCCTTTTGCGAGGCATTAGTGAAATAATTTTGAATACTTGTTGCATGTTTTAAACGCTATTATGGTTTATGTTATTGATAATACAGTTGTGTTAAAATATCTAAACTGGGTATTTATGTCACAAAAATGACCGAACCTCAACAGTGAACATGGCGTAAGACAAACTCATGTGGTAAGATAATAAATATTTGGTATTTCAAAGTGTTAGTATTCAAAGTCAAATTGAATAAGAATAATAAACTATTTGTATTGGAAATCTTAAATTTGAAATATTCGCACAGGCTTTATGCACATACATACAGTAAATTTTTGGGAATGCTGCTTCTGCTGCTGCTGTTGATCTTATTACCAATCTTATTTCCGATCAGTATCATTCGCAACTATAACTGTACCATGTGCCTGGAAGAGAGTACATTTATTTCTGTAGGTTTCATAGCAGCTCCTAAAACCTGGTGGTATCATTTGCAGATAGAACTGCACCATGTGCCTGAAAGAGTACACGTGGATTTCTTTAGGATTCACAGCTACTCCTATGACCTGGCATATGGATTCATGTGGGTTCTATAACTGTCCCTATGACATGGCAGTATCACTGCCGCTAGAACAGCTCCAAATGCACAAAAATTGTAAATAGATTTCTGTAGGCTCCACAGCTGTTCCTATGACCTGGCAGTATCACTCGCAGCTAGAAGTGCACCATGTGCCTGAAAAAGAGAATATGATTTCTGTAGATTTTACAGCAATGCTTATAACCTGGCAGTATCACTCGCAGCTAGAACTGCTCCATATTTCTTTAGGCTTCACAGATGCTCCTATGACCTGGTGGTATCACTCGCAGCTAGAACTGCAACCGGTGCCTGGAAAAGAGTATATGGTCTTCTGTGGGTGCCACAACTGATCATATGATTTAGTGGTATCACTCGCAGCTAGTACTGTTCCATGTGCATGAAAGAGAAATTGGTCTTCCGTGGTTTCCCAGCTGTTCCTAAGAGCTGGTGGTATTACTTGAAGCCAGAAGTACATCCAGTGCCTGGAAAAAAATATTATGGTCTTCCGTGAGCTCAACAGCTGATCCTATGAACTGGTGCTATCACTTACAGCTAAAACTGTACCTGGTGACTGGAAAAGATATTATGTTCTTCTGTTAGCTGTAGCACTGGAGGCTAGAACTGCACCTGGTGCCTGTAATCAAGCATATGGTCTTCTGTGGGCTCCATAGCTGTGTCTATGACCTGGCATTATCACTTGCAGCTAGACATAATCCATTGGAAGAGATCACATGGAGTTCTGTAGGCTTTAAGGCTGATTCTGTAACATGGTGGTATTTGTCTCAGCTAGAACTGCTCCATGTGTATGCAAGAGAAAATGGTCTACTGTGGGTTACACAGCTGCTCCTAAGATCTGGTGGTATTACTTGCAGCTAGAACTACACCAGTTTTCCAATGACCTGGTGGTATCACTGGCAGCTAGGTCTGCATTTGGTGCCTAGAAGAGAGCATATGGTTTTCTGAGGGTTTCACAGCTGTTCCTATGGCTTGGTGGATTGCTGGCATTTAGAACTACATATGGTGCCTGGAAGAGAGTATATGGTTTCTGAGGGCTCCATAGCTGCTCCTATGGCCTGGTGGATCACTGGCAGCTAGGACTGCATTTGGTGCCTGGAAGAGAGCATATAGTCTTCTGAGAGCTTCACAGCCATTTCTAAGACCTGATGGTATCACTGGCAGGTAGAACTACATCTGGTTCCTGGAAGAGAGCATATGATCCTCTGAGCCTCCACAGCTGTTCCTATGGCCTGGTGGATCACTGACAGTTAGAACTACATCTGGTGCCTGGAAGAGAGCATATGGATTCTGAGGGTTTCACAGCTGTTCTTATGACTTGGTGGTATCACTGGAAATTAGAACTCATCTGTTGCTTGTAAAGAGAGTATATCGTCTTCTGTTGGCTCCACAATTGTTCCTATGACCTGGTGGTATCACTGGCAGGTAGAACTACAACTGGTGCCTAGAAGAGAGCATATGGTCTTCTGTGGGCTCCACAGCTTTTTCTATGAGTTGGTGGTATCACTGGCATCTAGAACTTTACCCGGTGCCTGGATTAGACTAAATTGTCTTCTGTGAGCTCCACAGCTTCTCTTTTAACCTGTCAGTTTTACTTACCACTAGAAGTGCACCCTGTACCTGGAAGAGAGCGCCTGGACTTGGTCCGATTTAGTTTCCGTGCTTTTGTTTTATTAGGGTTAGACAGAGTAAACTGGAAAATATCAGTGGTTTATAAAGTAATGGGTTACCTAATACCTTGTAATCTCAAGGAATTACTTATGTGGACATCTAATATTTTTATTTAATTTAGTATTATTTGTAAACTAATAATTTGCAACAATGCTTAAATATATACGTTTTAAAAAGGCTGTTTTCCACAACACTAGTCCAGCTTGAGAATCATTGCTTCATTATTTTTTGACTCCAATTGTACTCTTTTATTGCTTAATGGTGATTCAGCTTTTTTTCTATATACATATGCTATTTTGGTCAGAAATTATACAAAAAATACTATTAACTGAGACAAAGTTTTCATATGTAATACGCAAAAGAAAATAATCTGAGAGGTTTATTTATTACATGTACCAACTGTTTTCCCCAATGGTCTTTCCTCATTGTATTTTAGTGTAACTGTGTTTACTGTGGTATTTAACTGTAAACACAAAGTTAATTTTCCTGGATGTATCAATTTACATTTACCCAATTTAAGAGCAAGTAAAATCTGATGAATTTGGGAATTTCTGTACTTATGAATGATTCTTTAACTATTCTGTCGCTCGGAAACTATTTTTAAGCTGCGAGGATTTTTTTTTGTGTTACTTTATGTGCTGTCACACTTGTGGAAACAACTTAGTGGTAAAACTATGTGCTCTACTTTTGAACTGTGTCACTTATGCAATTTTTTATCATTCTTGTTTACTGGCTTGTATTCCCTGCAGATGTGACAAATATGACCTCTGATGTTGTCTACATTCTAACAAGGTGTCAAAAGTGGTGACTTTACAATTTCTAAAGTGGCTGCTTAGAACACTGAAGTATACCTAAATTAACTGTTTGTGCAATATCTTTAGATGTGATAAGTACTTCAAACACTGGTCACCTTTACTTTTTTACCATCAGCTGCTGCTATCACACACGAGATATAACTACCTAGTTTGACTAACTTTGAGATTGTTAATGCAAAGGCTGTTACAGTCTCAATCTGTTACAATCATTGGCAATGTATGTGATATTATTTTGAGTTGCTTGGGTAAAGGATGAAAGAGGAAGAAAATCTGCTGCACAACTTCTTTAATGGCTTGTGTTCCTTTTTTCTTCTGAAGATTCCCACCCTTGGTAAAAATAATAAAGAAGCCAAGTGACACAGAAAAATCTAGAGAATCTCAGTTGCAGGATAACACCCAAACGTAATGTTAACACAGAAGAAACTAGACTAGCAAATAGTGTCACAAATATTTTTCTGTTTGTTTTATTTTTATTTGCAGCTCGTAGCTATCCCAACACAACATAGAAATCTGGTGACCTGTCTTTGCCTTCCTGCCCCTGCCACCTGCCCCTGCCACCTGCCCCTGCCATTTACCCCTGCCATTTACCCCTGCCATTTACCCCTGCCACCTGCCCCTGCCATTTACCCCTGCCACCTCCCCCTGCCATTTGCCCCTGCCACCTACCTCCTGCCCCTGCCACCTGCCATTTGCCCCTGCCATTTGCCCCTGCCACCTACCTCCTGCCCCTGCCACCTGCCATTTGCCCCTGCCACCTGCCACTGCCACCTCCCCCTGCCACCTCCCCCTGCCACCTCCCCATGCCATTAGCCCCTGCCACCTCCGCCTGCCATTTGCCCCTGCCCCTGCCAACTCCCCCTGCCAACTCCCCCTGCCATTAGCCCCTGCCACCTCTCCATGCCATTAGCCCCTGCCACCTCCGCCTGCCATTTGCCCCTGCCCCTGCCAACTCCCCCTGCCAACTCCCCCTGCCAACTCCCCTGCCAACTCCCCCTGCCAACTCCCCCTGCCAACTCCCCCTGCCAACTCCCCCTGCCAACTCCCCCTGCCATTAGCCCCTGCCATTTGCCCCTGCCACCTCCACCTGCCACCTGCCCCTGCCACCTACCTCCTGCCCCTGCCACCTCCCCCTGCCATTTGCCCCTGTCACCTGCCCCTGCCACCTGCCACTGCCACCTACCTCCTGCCCCTGCCACCTGCCACCTGCCACCTGCCCCTGCCACCTGTACCTGCCACCTGTCCCTGCCACTGCTGAAAAGGTGGTTTCCCCCAACGTTGCAATTGGGTTCTCAAACCAAAATAGGTTTTTAAATATATTTTTATGTTTAAATATTACTTTTAGTTTTAATATGTACAAAACAAATAATTTATTCCGTCATATCATGATCGAGTTTTGTAGGTTTTGAATTAATTTTATGGCTTTTAAAATTTTTTAAAATAGTAACAAGCTATAACTTGAGTGTATTTGTCTCACAAACAAAAAGTGCTGTTATGCACACATATTTAATTATTTTATTCTTTTTTTTCAGGAATGGCAATGAATGGTTGAAGCTGCGTAGTGCAGTCCGCCAAATGATGCTTCGCCCTAAAGAAGTGAGCTATTACTTACCATGGGTGAATGATGTTGCAGCCACCCTTGTTCAAAGAATTGATGCCAAAAGAAATAAAGAAGGTATCGTTGAAAGTCTTCGTGATGAAGTTGGAAAATGGTCCCAAGAATGTACGTATCAAAGCTCAATTAATTATACTTCAGTTTTAGAATGTGCATTATGGGAATCATATATGTGTAATTTGCTCAATTTGTCCTAATAATGTGCCATGTTTATGTATCAAAATTATAAATAAACAATGCTCGGAAGCTTGTAGAAAAATTTGCAGAACATTACTTAGCGAGCCATTCATGCTACTCTGATTGTGTAGTACAGACATGTTTGCACACTTGGTGTGGTATTCATTTTATTGTGAGACTTTCTAAATTAAATTTAGTTTCATTTATTACATAACTAAGCAGATATACAGCTGTTAAAAACACAGAATGATGAGTGAATGTACCAACAACCGAGGCAGTTTGTATTAGTGATGAAACGGATATCCAGTAACTATTCAGTATACGTTAATAATGTTAGCAGGCTTTCACGGCCATTGTCTGAAGTAGCTTAGCTTCTGGGTTGTAGCCACAACCCAGAAGCCAAGCTACTTTATTCAGTATACGGTCTAAATTTACTATACGGTTAAATACCAAATAATAAGCAAGTATCCGGCCGGATATCGGATAAAAAAAAAAAATGAAATATAAAACTTAGGTAATTTATTTAATCCACATAACAAATATCACTATATTTTCATTTTGCATAAAAAAAAATTTGTACTCGTACTGCCTTAAGGACAAATAATGGTGAATGAATACCAATTTCTCTGCATTAAGAGGCAACAAACGGTTTCACTTGTCTTCATAGACACAGCCAGCTTCAGAAAAAATTATTTTGCTGAACACGCAGCTGCAGGTTGCTTGGCAATTGATAGTGGGGTAAAGCTTGTTCTAGGAGTCTGGTGAACTTCGCTCTTTCTACTATGGATGATGGCTCGTTTTCTAGTGCAATAACTTCTGCTATTAAATAATGGTACTTCTCGGCTTTTGCGTCATTTACGTCCCAAAGCAATTTCCTTTCGAACGATTCTGTCATAGTCAATTGCTTTTTTGCCGATACCAAAGACGAACTTGTCCCCAGAACGACAGCGGCTGGATCTTTATTCAGTGCACGGAATCCATCTGGATGTTTTGTTTTTATATGATTTTTCATGGCAGAAGTACCCAGAAAAAATAGGATACCGTCAACAAAATTCTGCTACAAACTTGCCTTACAAAAAGTAATTAAAAATTGAAAACTCTGTGTAAATGATTTTGTTGTTATCATATTGTCTAGGTGAGTCAGATGTTTATTCAAAAACTATGTTTTATATAAAAGCCTATACAATTTACACCAATAACATAAAGAAAATATTCTTGAATCATATTTTTTTCATATTATGTAGGTACCTGCCATGAAGTAATTAAAAACAAAAGAAAAAAGATAAGCTTTATATGTTTGGTACATATTTGCTTTTTTTTCCTTCACACCACAAGAAATTTTAACATTATAACAAACAAACAGCAAACTTTTGATTGTCACTGTTTATATCAAAATATTCCCATAAAGGCAATATTTTCTTTACCAGTGTCATTTTTCGTCGCTAAATCTGTTTAGATTTATATTAAAAAATACTTTTTAATAACCTCAAACTAAAATAGCTAGTTTTTTAATAACCTCAATGAAACACTTCTTAACTTTGCTTATGAACGAAAAGACCCAAATTCATTCAAGTCCACCCGATCGTTCATGCGCGAGCTCGCTCATTACGATGCGCCAATCGGCAATGTTCGGCCGAATATCCTGTGGCCTGATATCCAGCTATACGGCTTCAAGGTTGGCCGGATAACTGGCATCCGGTATCCGACCAAACAGCTATCCATTTCATCATTAGTTTGTATGATGTAGCAAATCAAAGACGTCTCTTTTCTACAGAATATGGAAAACTGTTTGCAGGAGGAATAGAGGCAATTGGTCGGTGTGTGTTGGAATGGGCACCACCACTTGAGAGAGTGCATGGATACAGCTAGAGGCTCTTGCTCAAGGCGTGAGAGGGCATGAGATCTGCTGTGTGGAGGACTGGCTCACATTTCCTGGCCCCTTTTTGGCATCTGACATGCTTAGTGGGCTCTAAAGACATCACATGCGTATCACAACCATAAAATATCTTTATTGTCCTTGTTACTTACCTACAAGCTCACTCTTTACATGTATTATGGTCGAAAAATCTTTACAACACTGTATCGGCTTAAAGTGAGGCCTGGTTCACACACGTGGCTGGAGAGTCTGGTCACATTAGGTGGTTAAAACTCTCGCTTTATGCTGTCTTCGTTCCGGAGGTTAACTCTGGGGATGAAAGAAAAGGTTTGAGAATTAATTATGCTGGGTGTGTAATTAATACCTTGGTTAGTGTTCAATGAAGTCTGGGAAGATGGCTGTGCTGGAAAAAGCAGAGATTGCATTAACGTGCCACACTGACTGTTAAGCTCGTTTCAAATTGTTCCATAGGTGAAAGAACAATATCAATTTATACATTCTAAGATACGTAAATTTGGAGTAATACAAACCCTTACTTGAAATGCACAAATGAGATACCTGCCCTGTTTAAAGTAATTCGCACAAGTAGGTACCATTAATGAAATGATGAACTTATGATTTATAGTTTTGAAATGCATTGATTTATATTTATTCCTTAACAATTAAGATTAGAAGTGCTGGTTATAGGTGTGTCTCATAATAAAAATTTGTTAAGAAAAATGTTTACAATTAAATTTCAATTCAATTATCCAGGCACTATAATGAATTTGTGGATTTTTTGTTTTAACAGGGTTATTGCAAAGTAAACAAAACTAGGGTTTCTGGATAACCTTTTACTTAATAGAATTGATCTCTGACATATAGATTCTCACGAGACATTTTTACATTTCATGATGTTATAACTTAACTTCGTCATCTTCGACAGCTTCCAGCCTCCGGCCGGGTCAGCAAAATTAAATGCTTCCATCTTCCTCTGTCCCTCCACCATTCCTCCTCCTTCACACTGTTCCATTCTTCTCCTCTCTCCTGTGTTCCTTTAACTATCTGCTCTTCCCTCCTCCTCCTCCTCCTCCTACTCGGTCTTTGGGGTCTTTTTCCTGTGTACTTCAACTCCATCACTTACCTAGGCAGCCTCTCTTTTCCCTTTCTCTGGACATGGCCATACCATCTCATTCATGCTTTTTCCATGATATCATTAAGTCCTGTTCTTCTTCTCTTGCATGCACCATCATTCTTGATCCTGTCTCGCCTCATTACTGCCAACACACTTCTCATAAACTTCATTCCTATTGCTCTGATCTTACCAGCATCTCTCTTGTCTGCAGTCCAAGTCCCTGCCCCATAAGTGACTATGGGTGCATAGTAAGTATTGAACTTAACTATTTTTTTTTTTTTAAAAGATTAATAATTGTTATACAGCACAAGAAAGGGAGTGTGAATGCAAAAGGCTTTTAATAGAGGTGGTCTATTACATTATTAACACTACTTCTGACAGTCAACTAGAATATGATGACCACAAAGGATAGTAAAGGCCTAGAGCAGAACCTTTTTAGTAAATCGGTGGCCACGCTGAGCAGACAGTGGCCATTGGTATTATGTGTCATAAGCAACTACATTTAATTGACAAACAGTTTTTAATATTGTGCCTAAATATTGAACAAGTTGTTTATGAAATAAAGTGGAGTTGTTGTTTTTCTTTGAGTTTGTGTTTATTTTGTCATCTACTAGTTTTCTTAGTCAGAAGATGGTGAACATTGTGTCTTGTGAGTATAACAAAAAACAGTGAAAACCAGTAACTGTTATTTGAGAGAATTTATTTCAGTAATCAATCATCAAAGGTATAATTTTTTTGGAACTTAAATAATATTTCAACACGTTCAAAAGTTCAAGTGTTTATGTATGTGCACTCTAGACCAATTTTGAGCTAGCCGGAGATCTGGGTTGTAATAAGGGTTTGAGAGTTGGGGAGCAGTATCGTGCTCTGCAAGGGGCACAGCCCTTGGTTAGTGTAGGACAATGTTTATGACAACAAGCGGATATAAATCACAGCAAAAAAATGCAGTGGTAATAGGCATTGCATACAGGGTGGTGTAGCAATGAGTCCACTTACCTTACAGTAATGTATTCCAGGTTAAAATCTCACCATGTCTGGACTGTGTGTCTTGATATTACGATGATATCTCATTGTCACCTGGCATCCTGTTATTAAGTTCAGAGGGTTTAGTCTTGCTTGTACCAATTTTACTGTAACATTTTGTCATCATCTTATATTTTCAGCATCTGGAATGATATGTTTCGAAAGAAGACTTGGCTGCTTTGATGGTGGACAATCGGAAGATTGTGCTTCTCAAATGATAGATGCAAACAAGACTATATTTAAACTGTCTGGCTTGTTAAAGTTTTCACTTCCCATCTACAAGTACGTTTCAACCCCGAAATGGAGACAGTTAATTGAAGCAGAGGATTTCTTTTATAGGTATGTCACTACACTACTCTTAACAACCATTAATTTTTCTCACAGTTAATTTATAACACAATATTTATCATAAAAACTTCTTATTGTATTTCAAAATGGTAATGGAGTATGAGTGAAACATTTTGAGCATATACCATTGCTGTGACATCATGCCATTGCCGAGTCATGTAATATGCAATTGCCTAGATGTGTCATACGCCATTACTAAGTCATGTCATCTGCCATGCCATGAGTCATGACACATGTGGCAAAAACCCATGAATTACAACATAAGTAGCTGTATGAAAAATATAGTTTTTACTATAGTTTACAATGTTTTTGCCAAAACTAACCTTAGTTGCTACAATTTTTCACAAAACATTTAATGATGGACTACAGTACAATATTTTGAGACATTTGTTTGCACTAATGTTGGTTAGAATGTCTTGGATATGATGCTTAAGTTTTACTAAGCGTACAGTGTGTCAGCCGATTAATTGAAAATTTAATTTTAGGCAAACTTGGGATGGATGGTACAAAATAACCAGAACAACAAACACTCTAAAATACAACAGTTACTAGTTGTTTGGGAACAAGGTGATGTTATATGGAGCTAACCTTAAAGAAGAACAGGCACTTTACTGTCTCCATAGAAAGTTGATGTGTGGTTCTTAAAATAAAGGGTTCTCTAGAAAAAAAGATGTAACCATTACAAAGAATTTAGTATTAGTGAATGCAGCTCTTTGTTTAACATAAATATTTTGTTACAGAACTGCTCTTGGGTACATAAACACTACAATTGATAAGCTCAAAGATCCAAATAGCTATGGCAAATACAATTTCATGTCTTACCTCTTGTCGAGGAAAGAACTAACACCAAAAGATGTCATCATCATTACTTTCTCTCTGTTTGCTGATGGACTTTCTACGGTTTGTATTTAGATACTTTTAAGTGTTGATGCTAGTGCCGTCCGAGGTGTGATCAGCTATCCTGGTTGCACTCATAACTGTCTCAGTCAAACAGGATGGCTGGGGAAGTCCTGGTTGCAGTCCACAATGCTTTATCATCTTACCTGACAGCATTCCGTGCTCACACCTTTTACATTGACCACCAATCTGGCGTAACATTTTTACAACAGTGGGCCAAAAGATATAACCATTAAAAAGAGCAAAATAGGAAAAAAAATAATTAGGTTTACAATACATGTCCTCAGGGGACCCGAAAAATCAAACCTATAAACAATTCAGTAGGGTTAAGTAGATCCTACGATACCTCAAGCACATAAATGTGCACAAACATACGTAGACTCAAGGGGACTCATTAAAAATCAAACACTCATTAAGGACAATTAATTAAGTAGTTACCAGATAACTTCTTGAACCTTATGAGTACTAAGAAATTTAATAGCAAACACACAAGTTAGCCACAGCCATGACACCAAATGGTAGGAGAAAATACAAACAAAAAATATATAATTTTTCGTAAGTGATCCAATATGTGCTCGGAATGTAAGCAGTCGTTTGTTCAAATAGTATTTCTAAACTGTATTTATATAGTTTGATGGGCAATTGTTTACACACATGAATAAGTTATTAAATTAAAATTGTTGTATTTCTCACAATTAATAATTTTTTCTAAGATTTTGAAGCCCACGCAATGAAACTGACAAAATTGTTCGTACGCTTTTTAATAAATTATGTTCGGCATAGCTTGAGGTGTTTAATTTCTTGATTAGAGCAATATTAGTGATGAAGACTAGGCAAGCTTGAGCCATTAACATTAATCACGTTTTTCTTGAGACAATTGATTTTAAGTGTATGGAGGAACACAAATAAATTATAGCAATAAATTGCAAATTAATTGAGATGAAATCACTTGAACTGTGGTAAAAGCAGCCTTAGATTATGGATGACAGCATTAATTCATTAATTTTAACTTATCATGCTAGCGTTGGTTAAAAAATCTTTTTTACCTTTAACCGAAGAAAAAATGTTATACTAAAAAATGTCCTCTATTGGCAGCTGACACAGTATTTCTTTTTCAGACTGTCCCAGCTCTGTTGTTCATTTTGTACTGCCTGGCAACCAACCCTGAGGTGCAGAGCAGACTGCACGAAGAAATAACTACAGTGACGACAGCAGGGCAGCTTGTGTCCTCAGAATGTCTAAATAATCTGATGTATCTGAAAGCTGTGGTAAAGGAGACTCTCAGGTATGTGTGTGTTTCAGTTGTTATTGAGTGTTTAATGTTCAGCTACACAGCTGAGTCCTGGTGGCAGGCTTAGGAACTAAAAATTAACTTTAACTTACTGCTTTGTAGAGAGTTGAGGTTAGAAGGTTGGCAGTATGTGGCGATATATACATTCTTTGATTTATTTGTATAATGGGGAAGATTTATTTAAATAATTATTTTGGACATATGCCATTGCTAGTTTGCACTGTATGTCATAGAGAAAACCTGAAGAATGGACAAAGAAAGATGAATACATAATTACACAGAAAACAAGCCAAAATCAGCCTGTGTTAAATGTCAAGTATAAAGACAGCACAGAGGATTCCATGGAAGGAATTAGTCTGAACAATATCACAGCACAAAAGAACACAGTTGGCTGACAATGATGAGAAATTTGCAACAAAAACAGTAAATACAGTCAAACAACAACCTTGGGTAACACAGCAACAGGCAGAGGATTCCAATGATGATTCAAAACAGATAATCTGGACAACACATTGACAATACAGCAACGTACATGTGAACGAAGCGATGAAATTAAACAGGTATTCTGGCAACATGACAGCACAGACGAACACCGTATGCTTCCCAAGACAAGAAGTTGCGACTTTTTGAAACTGAGATCTGTTTCCGTCATCAAGCACAAACAGACTTGTTATCTTTAAAAGATTTGTGCAATGGGAGTGCATGACTTGATGTAAGTTTTTGGACATACGCCATTGCTAAGAACTTTTTCTGTTGAAGAAAAACTAATAAATAAAATAAATAAATAAAAATAAAAATAAAAATACTCAAAAAAATATACAAAAAACACACAAAATTAAGCAAACAATTGCTGTTGTCAACAAGGATATGAACACCACAAAATATTCCGAAACAGGAATATGGTCAGCAAACAAAGAAAAAACAAAGAAAAATGTACTAAGAGAACGAAAAAATCCCCACAAATGATGACAACACAAAGATATTGAAACCCAAAATAATTCAGCACAACAGTTGAAGCGAGACAAAAAACATGACAAAACGAAAAAACAAACAAAACTAATGTATTTGTTTTGTATTTGTTTGTTTTTTCGTTTTGTCATGTTTTTTGTCTCGCTTCAACTGTTGTGCTGAATTATTTTGGGTTTCAATATCTTTGTGTTGTCATCATTTGTGGGGATTTTTTCGTTCTCTTAGTACATTTTTCTTTGTTTTTTCTTTGTTTGCTGACCATATTCCTGTTTCGGAATATTTTGTGGTGTTCATATCCTTGTTGACAACAGCAATTGTTTGCTTAATTTTGTGTGTTTTTTGTATCTTTTTTTGAGTATTTTTATTTTTATTTTTATTTATTTATTTTATTTATTAGTTTTTCTTCAACAGAAAAAGTTCTTAGCAATGGCGTATGTCCAAAAACTTACATCAAGTCACAAACAGACTTATAGTGGACACGGGAAAACAGTGTGTTTAGCCACCTCTCCGAGCGCAGTCAATTGCAGCGAAGCACTCACCTGATTGGCCGAGCACGTGTAATGTTGCAAGACCCTGCCCTCACCAGTTTTCACAAGAAAATTTTAAAAAGATTAAATATTATGTTTTTTCAGTAATGCTGTAGATCAGCTGAGTATATGGCTTTAAGGTCATAGTGACCCAGTTTTTCATACTTTGGTGGTATTATTTATAAAACTATTGTAATTAATTTTAATCTTTTAGTATTTTATTTAGAAAAGCCAGTAATAAGTCCAGTAATAATAGCACATAGTCATTTTTTTACTTGTATGTGAAATTACACATATTATTAAGATAGTCAGGGTGCAGGGTCTTAAATCCCTAGATTTGGGCAGTGGCGTAGCCAGAATTTGTGTATGGGGGGGGGGGGATTAAGAAGCATGGTCTCCCCCTATTAAAGTGGGGGGTCCGGGGAGTCCTCCCCAGGAAAAATTTGGATTTCAAGGTGTATAATAGTGCTATTTTAGCAGTTTTCAGTACTTAACTTTAAATATTGTAATGGTAAAAGTATTATTAATTTTTTTATAAAAAAATTGTTTGAGTGATAATGTAAGAAATATATTAAAGATAATTTAATCAATCCAAGTGCCTTGTCCACGTCCACTCAAAATCATAAATCATGCTCGAAGCTCGACAATACAAAAAAAAAAAAAAAGGAATAAAAAATTATCTCGCAATATAAGCCCAGGCAACACAGGTTTTGCAAAACAGCCCAATTTGCTGAAGTCTAAAAGGTGATGAAGGAGAAGAAATGCAGGTAATAGTTACAGAAAGTTTTGTCTTCTGTTAAACACAAAAATATGCACATTTAAATCAATATAGACTATATAAGTTGGTTGTACATGGAAGTTGCAAATAATAAAACTAGGAACCTTAACATTTTCTGTACTTTGAGTACAGTGTACTGTGTTACACATTTTTTTATCCTACTATAGTAATAGTATGTATTGTTTTTCAGTTCAGTTTGAATTTCATACGCCTGTTAGACTGTGCCAAAATGTCTAATATTTTGTCTGGTGACACTTGGATTTCCCGGTGAACATTTAAAACTGCCAAGCCATTTAGTCTTTCTTCCCCTGTTGTGTTCCGAAGATAGCTTTTTATGTGTCGTAGTGTAGAGAATGACCGCTCACTGGTGCTTGATGAAATAGGCAATGTAGCTAGTATCTTCAAGAGACGGTTAGTTATCCGGGAAACGTCTTTATTACATTCGAAATAGAAGTCAATGGCAATTTTTAGGCTTTTCTGAAAGCTGCGCAATGTTACGGTATCAAAGCTTCAATTCACCAGCGGCTACTGTGGACAAACTACTCTGCATGTCCTCTTCATAAAATGTCAGCTTTTCCATGCTGCTCAGCTGTTGTTCTGTTGGAGAAGTTGATTTTCCATCTGGTAATAAACATACAAAGCTGCTCAGTATTTCTTTATGTTGACGTCGTCCAGGGCTACGCCCATCTGAGCCCGATGTGCCACCACCTCCCTCCCTTCCTGTTAATCCTCCCGGCTGACGTGTTTTAAATAGCGCGCCGCCGCAAGAGGGCGCTGTAGAATCAGTGCTTCGCTCCCCAAGATATAATAATACTGTGCAATCTTTTGTTTTGTTCCCCAAGTGCCATATGTTTTTATATTAAAATTTATTGTAATTTTTATGCATTTTAACCACGTCCGCGGCACGACGGGAGACAGGGTAACTGTTCAGGGCGCTTGGCGCCAAACACCCCCCCCCCCCCCCCCCCTCTTCACCACGCTACCTCTGCGGCCATTGCTCGCGCAGTCGCTTCCCGTCGCCAGCTGAAGAGAGACGCTCCGTTCCGGCTCTCCGAGGAAGGCGTTTTCATAGAGACATTGTGTTTGCGTGCTTCGAGTGTTGTTTGTCGGCGTGTGGGGCGCCCTGAGATCCCACTGCGTGGTTAAGGTAATTGCGAAAGGGGGAAACGAGTCACGCCGCCACACGGGCTACGTCACGCCTGAGACAGAGTCTTCTCGCCGGGTCCGTGCCCCCTAGACACGGTGGCGCCCACTAAAAGTACGTTATAAATACTACCGAAGCCCCCGACCTTGTCAATGTGTTAAGAACGGTTGGTTCAATTCATTACAAAGAAGTCTAAAAAGGGCATAAATACATTAATTCTAAAGTATTCTTCCGCTGATTTCACTTCGACATTGCATCTGTGTATCTGGCGACCAGTTATGCGAGGCATGGACATTTCTACCCCAAATTTCTCTGCCATTCCGGATTCTGAATTGTATATATTTTTGAATTCAGTTTCAGCCTTTCCTCATAAAGATTGTAATTCTTCATCCACAAGAGATACCAAGTTGACTGCAGCAGCCAGGTCTGTGTCCGTTGTTTGAAGAAAATGGCACAAGGGAAGACTGATGGAGAAAACTATTGCAAGAACTTGCAAACAAATCAAAAATGTTGGTTGCTCAATAGCACAGCGAAGCTATAATGCCATTAAAGATGTGTCCGCATCAGTCCAGTTTGTGATTTCTCCAAGAGCATCTTGAATAGCAGTCAGCATTTCCACTAGTAAAATTATAGCATCATGCCTCTCAAGTCTCGACCCATCAGGTTGGACACATCTGCTTTAGTCTTGTAGCTTTGGACTGGGGGCAGGGTTAGTATATAGAACGCTGTAGCACACAACTATGCTTGGCAGTGTTAATGAAAGTACATAATGTTGGTAGCTGTACCAAGGAAATTCCTTATAGGAGTAACTGTACATGATGCACTTACAGCCAAATTTAGACTGTGAGCAGCACAGTGAACATATAAAGCACACGGGTGCTTCTCAAGTACATATACCTGTACTCCATTAAATTGTCCACTCATTACAGAAGTCCCATCATATCCTTGGCCTCTCAGATTCTGTACTTTCACTCCAATTTTTTACAGAGAACTAAGTAAAACATTAGCCAGGATTTTTCCAGTAACATCACTTACTTCCACAAACTGAAGAAAATCTTCCCTTATTTTGTTTTCTAAATCATAAATATACCTCACTCCTATGCTGAACTGTTCAGTCGTGGATATATCTTTAGTTTCATCAGCTAAAACTGTAAAGCACTGAGCTGAATTAACCATGCTTACTAATTTCTCCAAAACAAAATCATTACAAGCACTTACAACTTCGTTCTGAAATGCTAGGGACAAGTACAAGGCATTTTTTGGCCCTTTCTCGAGGTGAGTTTTGAGAGATGTGTCCCTGCCTTCTATTTGGAAACGCAGGAGAGCGCGAAAATTTCCATCATTGTTTACATTATCCTCTGAAAGTTTCAGCGGACCACAATCCCTATGCCCCCATAATGCTATTCCCTGCCGTCCACAAAATAGAACAGTACTTATGATAGGCAAAACAGCTTTTCTGTTTTCTGTGATTTGGTTTTCCAAAACAGAATTTTGCAACAAATCAACCTGTTTTTGCTTTCCTTTAGCGACTGAAAGCAAATTTTCTGCTTTCAAGACACACTGTTTGTGGTATTCTGTACTTCCATGAAAAAGAACTGTTTGCCTAGGGGGGGGGGGGGGGGGTTAGAATCCATAAACCCCCCCCCCCCCGTTTACCACCGGTTTTACGCCCCTGGATTTGGGGGTGCCCATCCCAGGCTGCTGTATTAGGACCTGTGTTGATAAAATAAATAAATATTTTGCATTATAATAAATTTTATTGTCACCATTACCATAATATAACTTTATAAAAAAAAGTTTTTTTTATTTCAGGTTGTATCCAATTGGAACTGAAGTTTCTCGCATTATTCAAAAGAATCTGGTGTTGTCAGGTTATCAGGTTCCATCTGGGGTGAGTTCAGTTGACTGTTTGGGAAACATGTACATGCAGTATTTGAAATTATTTTTATTTTAATATTTGGCTTGTGTTTTTGTGAACAATACCCACTTTATGAAACTTGGATTTTATGGTTGCAGCCAGACTGTTACTCTTGCCTTGAAAGCATGCTCTGTAATGACAAACTCCCATCTCTCCCTCATACTGATTAATACCTATGTTTTATGCTGAAAGGCCAAACATGGAATTGCTTTTAACACTCACAGATAGTCTTCAAATAGTTATGACAGAGATTGTTACATTGGAAATGTAATAATTAACATTTAGTTAAATGTGGTAGTTTTTATAAAAATTGATGTTAAATCAACTCCTCTCTCTATCTTGGTATACACCAAAGTTTATCTAACTCCGCGTAAAATTATGAAATAGTAATTTCTTATTTAGTGATTTGTTATGTTTCAGTTCAGTTGCAATACACATTCACTTGTTTCGCTCTCATGTACAAGGTATATGGTTATCAAAAAACTGTTCTTGAATTAAAACAAAACTACCTATTAAAACTTTTCTTTAAACTAAGGCAAACATAATGAAAATTTAAAATAAAATTTAAAAAAGTAGATCAACTTTCACAAATCATACCAGTTATTTAAAGCTTTAAATTTTCATCCCTATAACCAACCATAGTTCTGACCTTAAAAAATAATGTAAATGTTGGAAACAATAAAATCATTAGGTAACTTTGGTGTTGGTTTGAATAAGTTATGTTGGTACGACTGTAATAGAGTAAGTAAGAAAAGAAATATGGCTAGTGTGTGAGAAATGTGTGTAATAGAAAGAGGAAATTACACAATATTAAGAAAGATGCCGAGTTTTAATATAACCTATTAACAGGTTATGGGCCCAGGCCGTATGAAAGTACACTGGTGTTATTGAATAAGTATCACAGTTTTATTGCGATAGTGATGTGTTGAGAAAAGAAGAAGAAAATACGCAGTGCGGGCATCCATTATGGAATCCAACTACAACTACATTAGATTGGCAAATGGATCAAACTGGAGTGTTTGGAAATTTCAAATTACGGTCGTGTTAAAATCAAAAGGTTTATATAGTGTGGTGTCTGGAGAGGAGTTTAAACCTACTGTGGTGGATGACGATTCACAAACCGAGATGGAAAAGAAGAAATTAAAGGAATGGGTGACACGAGACAGCAAAGCTCAAGAAATAATTGTCACAAGATTAGAAGAAGGACCAATGATGCACATTTTGGCTTGCGAGTCAGCACAAGAGATGTGGAATAAATTGTTATCAATTTTCGAACAGCAGTCGGAAGTAAGCTTGCATCAACTTCAGCACAAGTTCTTTTCTTTAAAATACGAAGGGGAAGGAGTCGCGGCTTTCCTGTCAAAACTGCAAGAGTTGGTGGTCCGGCTGAAGCAGCATGGGGAGAAGCTGTCCGATCAAATGCTAATGACGAAGATTTTAGTATCACTACCGGAAGAATATAAACACTTTGTGTCGGCTTGGGAGTCTGTGTCAACAAAGGACCAAAAACTGTCAGAGTTAAGTGCACGTCTGTTGATTGAAGAGGAGCGTATCTCTGTAAAGGGCAGTCAGGATAACGCCCTGTTGTCTAAAAATCAAGGTAGGCCGAATCCATTAAAGTGTTTTAAGTGTGGGAAGGCAGGACACATTCAGAAAAACTGCTATTCTAATAAATCGAAAACTAATAATCCAAGTGGGAGACGTATGTGCTATTACTGCGAAAAGATGGGACATATCAGTAAAGATTGTAGATGGAGGTTAAAAGCTGAAAATAGCTCTGAACCTGCTCATCGTACACTAAAGGGGGGCAATCTGAATGCTTTTATCAGTGCTGCAATGGTAAGTGAAAGCCTGGATGACAAAAGCTGGTATGTGGACAGTGGAGCATCTGAACACATGTGTGCTCAAAGACATTTTTTTTATGACATGTGCAAGCTGGATAGTGAAAAACATATTGTAATTGGTGATGGGTCAACTCTTGTAGCAAACGAGGTAGGGACTGTGAGAGTAGAGGTGTATGATGGTAATTCTTGGCAAATATCGGAGATAAAAGATGTGTTATATGTTCCTGATATCAAATTCAATTTATTCTCTGTTGGTGCAGTGTTGAGAAGAGGTTATCAAATTGAATGGAGAGAGTCTAAATGTGAACTTAGTAAATCTGGAAAAGTGTATGCTGTTGGAACTCTGGAGGGGAAGCTGTACAAGATGATGTTTAGGTGTGAACCAATCCCAGCTGTGGTGAGTGTTGTGAAGAAGCCTTCCATTAAAATATGGCATGAAAAGTTGGTGCACCAAAATACAGAGCAGGTCAAAAATATTCTGAAGAGCCACAACATAGAAGTGCAAGGTACTGAGGACTTCTTTTGGGAAACAACAGAGACTGCCTTTTTCATCAAGTGAACACAAAACGACGGACACTTGTGAGATTGTTCATGCAGACATTTGTGGCCCGATGGAAACAGCATCAATTGGAGGTTCAAGATATTTCCTATTGATAAAAGATGATTTTTCAAGGTATAAATTTGTTTACTTCTTGAAGTTCAAATCTGAAGCTAAAGAAAAGATTAAGAACTTTCTAAGTATAGCTAAGAACGACACCGGAAATCCAGTAAAAATTCTGAGAACGGGAAACGACACTGAATAGTGCAGTCAAGAAATGCGGAATATCACTGATGAAATGGGAATACGGCACCAGAAGTCTGCACCTTACTGCCCAGAGCAAAATGGGAAAGTTGAAAGAGAAATAAGAACAGTTGTGGAGGCAGCCAGGACTATGCTGGCAGCCAAAAACCTGAACAAACCCTTATGGGCGGAAGCAGTTAATACTGCAGTATACACCATCAACCGGACAGGCACGAGTTCTGTTAAAGGAAAAAGCCCATATGAACTATGGTTCAAGTCAGTTCCTGAAATCAAACATTTTGAAGTCTTTGGAACAGAGACTTACATGCAGGTGCCTAAAGAGAAAAGAAAGAAATGGGACCCTAAGAGCACAAAAGGACTATTCGTAGGGTATCAGGAAAATGCTAAGGCCTACAGGGTATATGTACCGAACCGAGGAAAAATTGAAATATCAAGAAATGTAGTGTTCCAGCCAGATGGTGTAACAACAACAATGGGAATCGAAGTTACCAAACCTATCCAAACTGAAGAGCATTACAGGGATGAAGCGGAAGGCATACAACTGGAAAATGTAGAGGGAAGCAATACGATTGAACATAGATCCTTAAATAATGAATCTGCAGATGAAGAGGAATTCAGAGGCTTTGAAACAGATAACTGTGGAAAGATATGTGAAAAGGTGGGAACATGTAATTTGAGGGATAGAACAAAACTAAAGGAACCAAGGTATCTGAGCCAATATGAGACAAGTTTTCTTTGTGCAGATGAGCCGCAAACATACGGAGAAGCAATGATGAGCAATGAAAGGCAAAAGTGGAAAGAAGCTATCAATATTGAATTGAACTCTATAAAGGAAAATGACACCTGGTCAGAAGTTATACCTCCAAAAGATGCCTGCGTCATAGGCAGCAAATGGGTATTTAAGATTAAACGAAATGAAAAAGGAGAACCAGTGCAGTACAAAGCGAGACTAGTTGCAAGAGGTTTTGAGCAGCTCAGCATTTTTGATGCAAGTGAAGTGTATGCACCAGTGGCTAAGATGGCGACGCTTAGAATTCTGTTGGCGACTGCAAATGACCTAGGCATGCCAATATATCAAATGGATGTTCAAAGTGCTTTTCTTTATGGTGATATAGATGACGAAGTTTTCATAGCAAAACCAGATGGAATGGAGGGGGATGAAAAGACAGTTTACAAACTAAAAAAAAAATCTCTCTATGGACTTAAAAAATCACCAAAATGCTGGAACGAAAAGTTCAATGAAGCTATAGAAAGGGAAGGATTGAAAAGATCAAAACATGATTACTGCTTGTATGTCAAGAACACAGACAAAACGAAGCTATATGTCCTGCTGTATGTGGATGACCTGCTAATAGTAGGCAATGATGAGAACCAAATTCAGGCATTGAAAGAAAGTCTGAAGAACAATTTCAAGATGAAAGACCTAGGACCGGTGTCAAACTACTTAGGAATTTGTATCTCTCAAGATTTAAAGTCTGGAACTCTAAAATTGAATCAAACTCATTTTTTGAAATCATTGTTAGTGAAATATGGAATGGCGGACTGTAGACCCGTGTCCACACCAATGGACCCACTGTGTAAAATAAACTTCCAGGACACTGAAGAAGACAAAGAGCTGGAAACAAAATGTCGACAGATTATTGGAAGCCTGTTGTATGTCGCCCTAGGCACAAGACCAGATCTTAGTGCTACTCTTGGCATTCTGAGTAGATATCAAAACCGGGCAAGTGAAGCACTATGGGTTGCCATAAAACACGTTTTGAGATATATAAAAGGGACCTTGGACTTGACACTCGTCTACCGACGACAAGAACCCGCAGCTCAGCTGAGTGGATACGCTGATGCAGACTGGGGAGGAGATGTGGAAGAAAGAAAATCTACATCAGGTTTTGTATTCCAACTCCAAGGTAATACCATCACCTGGACCTCCAAGAAACAGTCAACTGTTGCCCTGTCATCTACCGAGGCGGAATACATGGCTCTGAGTGGTGCAGCGGCTGAAGCGTGTTGGATCAGAGGGGTACTGCAGGATCTGGGAGTGTTAAAAAATGAACCTGTGATCCTATACGAAGACAATCAAGGTGCAATAAGAGTGTCAAAAAACCCAGAGAATTACAAACGGTTGAAACACATTGACATTCGCCATCATTTTGTCCGAGAAAAAATCAGTGAGGGTCTTATCAGTGTAAAATATGTTTGTACTCAGGATCAAATAGCTGACATGTTCACTAAAGCAGTGAATAAGATCACACTCTTGAAATGTATAAGAAGTATAGGGCTAGAATAATGCAAATTATTGGTTAAGTTTTGTTTTAGCTGTTCACTTGTATTGTTTACTTAGTTGTTTCGCAAAGTCTACCTAATAACGTTTATTGAGGGGGGCTGTTGGAAACAATAAAATCATTAGGTAACTTTGGTGTTGGTTTGAATAAGTTATGTTGGTACGACTGTAATAGAGTAAGTAAGAAAAGAAATATGGCTAGTGTGTGAGAAATGTGTGTAATAGAAAGAGGAAATTACACAATATTAAGAAAGATGCCGAGTTTTAATATAACCTATTAACAGTAAACAAATATGGTTCTTAGTTTATAAGTAAATACTATTGAATTAATTTTTTTGTTTGATAAAAGCAGTTATTGTACAAAAAATCAGGCCTCATGAAAAACTCCAAAAAACATTTTGGCTAGGTTATTTTTGTTTACATGTTGAAAACAGGGATCAAAATTCACCATTGTTTGGTGTTTTATTACCTGGCCTGGAGGGAAAAATTCTTGGTGGACAATGCCCCGAGAATTGATAAAATCAATCACCAATATCTTGACATTCAACCACGATTTCCTGGACTTTTTAGTCATTGGGGCTTCCCAGCTTGTTTCCATTCCCTGCTTTGGAATTTGAGTTCCACATCAAATTCGTAGAACCAAAACTCATCTCCTGTGATAACCTTGTTGATAAATTCACCACCCTCTTCAGCTCCCAACCAGTCCTCGCAGCATGCCACCCTCCATGCCTTTTTGTTCTGGAGACGAAAGTTTTGAAATAATTTTGGCACACTGCTTCTTCATTTCTAATTATGCTGTTAAAATTTCATGAACTATTGTTTGGTTCAATGAAAACTCTTCAGCAATCATTCTGACTGTTAAAAGATGCTCCTGTAGGATACAAGCGCAAATTATTTCTATATTTTCATCCTGAATGAGATTTGTCTTTGAAATATTCTCGGTTCTCCCAAAACCATTTTAACCACTTGATGGTTGGTTCCATCAAAACATCTTCTCCATAAACTTGGCTCAAAGTCTCAAAAATTTAAAGACCATTTTTATCTAATTTTGCGAGAAATTTGATGTTGATTCGCTACTCTTTAATAAGAGAAAGCACCATGCCGATGGCACGTGAAAAATAGGCAAGTTTGAACAAGTGCGTGACAGCCCAAGTGGCTTATAGAGTGGCTGGGCTCAGACTTAAGTTTGGTGGGGATGGCCATTTCCCTCAGGCATTTATAGGAATTATTTATATGAACTTTCCTGGCAGACTTCATAGTGCAGCTGAGGCACAGAAAGCTTCAACAGCAATCATGTAAGCACTCAAATAGTTAACATAAATATTCTGTTTTAAACTGTTGACTCTAAGGTAACACCTTTGATAAAGACAAAAAAAATTGATGAATGAAACATTTTTTTTCCTATAAAATCAAAATGTAGGTACCTCACAAGACAAATTTTACTACGTCCAGTCAAACACAAAGAGCAAGCAACTTGCAAGACATAAAATTATGTACTACACTGTTGATTTTAAATACAAAACCTCAAGTGTTTAAAAAGATACAAAAACAATTTAAAAGGCTTTGAATTCCAGCTAAACAAACGTAAAAGCAAGAACCACACAATAACTAAAATAATTTATTATGTTGTTGATTTTAATAAAATGATAACATCTCAAGTGCATGAAAAAATATAAAAACCAAACTACTATACATTCAAAGACATTATACTTTACCTAAACGCTCTAAGAGAACTACCGTATTGGTCCGAAAATAGGCCGACCCCTTCTACAGCACACTCAAAATCAGGGAAAACTGCATATTTCAATAGATTTGCTTGAGCCCGCCAGCGACGCACATTATTCTCGTCAACACCATATTTCCGCCCAGCTTCCACATTATTTATGGTTTCTGCATATCTTATTACACTTACTTTTGAAATTGGCAGAAAAAAAGCAAACAATGTTTATTTTTTGAATAATCGATAAAATAGCACCGTAACGTAAGACAACAATATGATAGTGTTACGATTCGAAACACCCGTAAATTCCGCAGTTAAACTCGCGATATTGTTCACACGACAATCGGGATATTTGTCTGAAAATGTTTTAAAAACATTCAACACAATAGTTTTCTGTGCACTTTTCAAAGGCTTTCCCGTTCTGTGTTTTACAAAACAAGGTCCGGCGTCAGCCATAACAAACCGTGCGCGCACGAATCCGAAATACAACTGTTGTGCCGGGCATCAACTGTACACCGTACCGTTGCCTACGTAGCCAATGACCGTACACACGGCATCTGCTAACATAATTAAAACTTGATAACTTACCTTACTTACCTATTATAAAATCTCAATATGTCAAAGACCTAGGAATTTTACTGGATCAAAAACTATTTTTTCATCTTCACGTTGAAAACATTACTTCGGTATCTAACAAAATACTTGGTCTAATTAAATTTATCACCTATAACACCTCTAATATTGACTCTATTCTCTCCCTCTATACAGCTCTAATAAGATCAAAACTTGAATATGGTTCTATTATATGGAATAGCATCAATAACACTGATATTGAAAAGCTTGACAGGATTCAATCTAAAGTATCTAACTATATTAACAAAAAATTAAATACCATCAATAACATAGATTTAAATTCCCTCCTTGGTTCATTATCAACTAGAAGAAAGATCTTAGATGCCATTTTTGTCTTCAATTGTTATTATGGTAATCTTATATGTCCTCACATATTTGATGTTACTGGCATTAAAATTCCTTCTTTTAATAGCCGTAACCCACCTTTTTTGTGCACACTTTTAAATACAAATGATATATATAGACTAGTTAACAATTTTAATATGTATGTTAATCACTTACAACCTACCAGAGAGAAAAAACTTGTTAAAAAAATTATTTTTTCGGCATCCAAAGATTAATTATCTTTAATACCAGATATATTAATCTAAGGATACTAACTGTATTTATCTACATAATATTATACTCTCATGAAACATTTTTGTTATTTTAAGTAATTTTTAGAAGTTAAGCACTCATATGGATATTTGTATGTTATGTTGTCTTGTCTTTGTTTTTGTCCTACTATTTGTTTTTCTTATAATTTATTGTTTTGTTCTTATTTTTGTTCTGTTACTGTATTTGTTTTTATATTTGTCTTACATGTTGTGCCCACCGTTGGAGCCTTGTGCTGTTGGTGTGGCATGTAACAATTCAAATAAATAATAAATAAATAAATAATAATTGTAAGTAAATACTTGCCGACACATTAAACTGTATTGGATATCAATGGTGAAATGCTATAATGCTATATAACAAAAATATTTATAAAAAAGGCATGTTAAAAATACTTACAAATGGTACGTAACCAAGGGACTATTTGTTGCGCACGAATAATGTGCGCGGCGGCCGGCAGCCAATGAAAATGTTTGTTTACAAGAGGCTGTGTTTATTCCAAAACTCAGGTAAGAGTGAACGGAGAATACGGTAAATAACCATAACGGCAAAATAATTGCTATTTTTACTAATTGTTTACTGTAAATACATTTTACAAGCAAATAAAATTACCGCAGCCTGTTAAATACAGTTAAAAAATAACCAGACCGAGCTTTTAAAAGCTATGTGCTACAAGTGACCACATCTGTGTACTTAACTTAAAATAAGATACGTTATTGGGGTTAAGTGTGTGTATTATTTTTCTAAGTTGGAAAAATGACTAATTCCACGTAAGTACAGCGTAATTTTAGGTCAATGAATTGTATATCTGATAACATTTTTATGCCATAAGTAGAGGCACGATTATATGGTAATGCGCGATAAAACGAAATAACACCGAAAACCGCTTGAAAACACGAAATAAAACGAAATGGTGCGAAATCCGCGATATGTCACGAAATTTCGTCTATCCTGATTATTTACGTTTTTTTTCCATTCTGTAAGGACAATTCACTATCTTCAGCACAATCAAATATTTCTGACAGTAACTAGCAGCCATATATATTATATGCGACGGTGATTCATTATAGATTTTAAAATGAAGTCTCGGTATTAACGTAATATTTTCTTTAAACGGTAATCTTGTGTACCATAATAATTTAAGATGTTGATAACTATGATACAATGGCCGCCGTTCACTTTCTGTAAATACAAAAATAACAAACGTCCAAAATGTTTTTCTATGATTACGTTTTTAATCATTAAAATATTACACACTAAAGCGCATTGCTTTTACTGTTTATTTAAAATAAAGTACGTAGGGTATGAAAATAAAATTAACCCTGCTTAACGTAACGATTGTAAATAATAAATAGTACATTTTTATGTCTGTATTAATTTTCACGTACGTATGTTGGTATTCGCTATGTGTTTGTATTCGCATCTATTCTCCATTGTTTTGATCTTTCCAGCACGGCAAGTTTTAGCGTATTTAGAGGTTAAATTCTTCCTATGTGATTAAAAAATTTTGGTAATGCCTAAAACGAAGGTTTCTGCCAGTGACCGATCGAAAGAATTTTCCAGCGAAGGATTTTATTTCAGTGATAAAATTTTAATGTGCAATTTCTGTAACTGCAGGCTAGACTACGAGAGACGCGATACGCTTGTGAAACATGTCGCGAGTGAGAAACATAAGCGTTTGAGGCAAAACTCATCTGTTAAACGAAATCCTTGTCTAAGAGTCTTTAATGCCATTAATTTGCTGTTCAACCCAAGAAATGTGAGTAGGGTTAGCATAGAAGATGCAAACCTACAGAAGTCTCTGCATAACTTGCCTTCTGTTTCCCATCTTCCCATTGATAAATTCATACATGGCTATGTTGCTTTCAAAAAAATAATTGAGGATGAACTTTCATTGCCAGAAACAAGCCAAATTGATGTTGCAAAGTACTACAGTGAATTTGCTCAAGCCAGTTTAAGGGCAATCTGGTTCCCAACATCAAAATGTTGATGCAGAACGTTCATTTTCCAGGTACTCACTGGTAGTTAGTGACAGAAGACAACGTCTCACTCCAGAAAATGCGGAAAATTTAACTATGATAGCATTTCAATAAAACCGTCTTAATAGTAATTTTGGAAGTGCTTAATTGTGTAATTTTGTAGTGTATGTGATTGTAATTAAGTCGTGAAATTTTTAATAGTTATTTAAAAGTTTGAATTTATGAATTTGCAAATGAACTTAATTATCTATGAATTTGCAAATGAACTTAATTGTAATTAGATCATGAGGTTTTAGTGTTTATTAATATTTATTTTAATAAATTTGCATGTCGTACAGAAAAGTAAGAAAATTTTGCCGTGGGTATATTGAGCAAAAAAAAATAAAACCACATAACACCGAAATCTTTATTTCTTTACACCGAAATTTGTCTTAAAATAACACCACATAATCTTGACTCTAGCCATAAGTGATTCTCCTTGAAATGTATGTGTTTAATTATACTATTTTGGCTAGTGCCCCATTATAGGCCGACTAGATTTCAAGGTTGACAAAACTGACAAAAAAGGTCAGCCTATTTTCGGACCAATACGGTACGATACAGGCTGCGTCGAGGCGTCTCTCATTTTAATTGGTAGGAAAGAGCTGGTTACACAATCCAAAATAGTTGTTGGTATTTTCACTCACAGTCTGAGATGTGTGACACACAGTTTGAGTCTTGCAAGGTGCAGAGGTGTTGGCGATACTTTGCTGCTGTTGTTTGCGTTCTGATTTTGAAGGGTCACTGTCTGATGTTCTAGATACTGGAAATTGAGGAGTGCATTGTACACACTTGGCTGAATGCACGGCTGGAATTTAGAAGATGTGTTCATAGACTTGTCAACACTGCAGGGCAAGGAGTTTTGGCCCTCAATAAATTTAGAGGACAATGACCGTACATCACACATGGAATCACCTCCAACAAAATGTCATTAGGTTCTGGATTCAAGATCTGTAATGTGTGAAAAAAGTCATCACAATTTTCAGAATACTGTTTTAGGACATCCTGGCTCCAATTTGAATATTCCACTGTGAATACACCACAAGTCAGGCTTTGATAATGTGTGGCAGAGTTGAAGCTCATTTTTGCTTTCATGTCCTTACACTGGCAAAGTTAAAAAACCACACTGAAGACTCGGACTTCACTGCTCCGGTGCTGTTCCAAGAGTAAACTGGTCATATATTCACAGAGGCTGCCAAATAAGTAGACACAATTCCCACACGTCATGGTTCATCTTGTTAAAATGTAAGAGATTTTATTTCTTATTAATTCTTTTTAGAAAATGATGTTTGACAGCAAATTTGCATGCAACACGATGCATAGGTGATGTTAATGTAGAACAGTGTTAATGTAAAAATGCATTTTTATTCATAAATAACAATGCAGTTACATATTTGTTGGTTGTCAAATGCATTATATTTTTAATTTGCAGACAAACGTGCATCTGAATGCAAATGTGAATTTCCTGTCTGAAGAATTCTTTGAAAGGCCAATTGAATTTCGGCCTGAACGTTGGTTGAGAAGCCAAGAATCGCAGAAAATTCTGCCACATTTGCATACACCATTTGGACATGGAACACGCACGTGTGCAGGTGAGCGAACATTCGTGTTAGATGTGCAGTGACTGGTGACAACTGGTGAGTGGTTGATGGCTACCAGTTATTGTCCAGCCAATTGGAGCTCATGTAGCAAATGCCTTAAGTGATCTGCACACTCTTACATTCTTATTGCTGTCAATTCTCTATGTTACATGATAGTTGTGCAGTACTTCTTCTGCTGTTTGTAAAATCTGACAGCTAAATTGTTATAATTAATTGACCCTTAATCCCCAATTCAGAGGCAAGAAGTTGGATTAATACTAGCAATCATTTTATTCATTTCTCCCCTTGCCTTTGCCAAAATTATCAAAAACATACTTCTCTAGCAAAAATTAAAATTGTTTTACATAGCCCATAAATAATAGCGGCTATATGAATGAAATTATGCCCGGATTTCTTTTACACTTTGATGAAATAATAAATTAAATTATTGGTTGTAGGAGACAGTGTTTCGATGTTTGTTGGAGCACATCAGCCTCTCACACTGCAGCTTGGCGGATGGATGGTCACTCGAGTGTCCAGCCCTGATGACTTGGTATTGTGGGGCAAGGGGGAAGCCAGTACAATTGGCAACGCTGTTCTCGAGCAGGTCTGCGCCGAACTGGGGGTGGGCTGACGAAGGAGGGGGGGGGGGGGGGGGGGGCTTTTAAATACTCGCTTGTCCCACGAGATTGGAGCGATATAACCTCTCCTCTCCATCTCACGACTAACCGCTTCCTACGGCCAACCCAGTCTATATACAGGCCAGCTGAGTGCAGTGGCGTAGCCAGGATTTGTGTATGGGGGGTGTTAAGAAGCATGGGCCCCCCCCCCGCCTCCATATTAAAGCGGGGGGTCCGGGGGCCCTCCCCCGGGAAAATTTGGATTTTAAGGTGTAAAATAGTGCTATTTTAGCAGTTTTCGGTACTTAAATTTAAATATTGTAATGGTAAAATTTTTATTAATTTTAATATGAAATTTGTTTGAGTGATGGATAAGAAATTAATTAAAGATTTGGTGCTAAGGGGGGGGTTTGAACCCCTAAAACCCCCCCCTGGCTACGCCCCTGGCTGAGTGGTGTCGGATGTAGAGTTTGAAACCCTCTACAATAATATATCCTCAAAATAAACATTTGGGGAAGTGACGATTTTTTGGGGCATGAACCGCCCTTTTAACTATCTGCTCTTCCCATCTCCTCCTTGGTCTTCTTTGGGATCTTCTTCCTGTGTACTTCAACTTCATCATTTTCCTAGGCAATCTCTCTTTTCCCATTCTGTGGACATGGCCACACCATCTCATTCTTGCTGTTTCAGTGATCTCATTAAAGTCCTCTACTCCTGCTCTTGCTTGCACCATCTAATTCATGATCCTATCTCGCCTCATAACTGCCAACACACTCCTCATAAACTTCATCCCTATTGCTTTGATCTTCCCAGCATCTCTGTTATCTACAGTCCAATTCTCTGCACATAGTAGGTATTGTGCAACACTTGTTTGCATTTTAATTGCACCTCCCTCTTCCATAAAAAATCTCTCATACACTAGAATGCATCCCCTTGTCCTCTTTTTACATTAGCCTCCTTCAATTTACTGAAGTCTGGTGGTGTCTTGAGCATGCTTGTAGTGACTGAGGTCTTGTAGAGTTGTAATAGCAGGGTACCTATCAAACCACGCACTTTGCTGTTGTATGTCTGTAGCTTTTGTACTCAAACTAAGTTGTTTTAATGTAAGGGGGTAAAGCATTCTGGTGTTTTTCCATGAAATAAATGCATTAGAAGTGACGATAGGTAAATCATTTAGGGTATCTGCCCCTTGGGCCCCTCTTCCTCCTCTCCTTGGCTAGCTCCTTTCAGGGCAGCTAGACCCCTCAGACAGCCACGGCTGGGTTGGCCAATATTCAACCACCACAACTCTCCTGCTCTTCTCTCCCACCCTTACCCACCATGCTCCGATTAGTTGAAAGGAAGCACACACTGCGATGACAGTACTCTGGATACTGCATGTCCCGCAGGCTCTCCATGCCATCTCGGCTATCCCCCATTTCCCCCAACCGACCTGCTACCAAACCAAGTCTAGCCCTTTCAGTCCGGTCTGGAGAAAGGAAGAGGGTACCTCATTTCCTACCTCTACCTCAGATTCCCATCCATATTCTACCTTTGAGCTGTTCCTGACTCTCCCGTTTTCCCCCAGTCCAGAGCTATAGTTGGTCCTGCAACCGGATTCCCTCTCTGCCAATCCATGAGCAGCACTGAGCTTTCTGTGAGGTGTGGCCCAACATCACACCTTATCAGAATATTGGTAACGATGACAGGTAAGATGTAATAAACAGTCGAAAAACTATCTTAGAATTCTATGTACACAATAGGCATGTGCGAAGCTTCGATAGTACAATCGAATTCGAAGTTTTTTTAATATTCGATAACACTTCGAAACGATATGAAGTATTCGCATTAAACGAAGCTTCGTCGTATCATTCAAGTTGTGACGTCACGTGCGATTTATTTTCTGTTAACTTCGGAAGATCGACCTATCGCTCGAACGTGACGTCACTATCGATTAATCTAAAGTGTTGTGTAAGTAAACACAACTAAATTGCTGCATTTGTCGACTACCGTGGGTTTTCATAATTTTATCTAACGAAATTAAAAATGGATAAAGGTGCAGACGGTTCATTACAAGCGAAAGAAGTACCGTCAAAAAGAAAGAAACGTAGTGCAATATGGAATTATTTCACAGATGTTGGCGATTGCTCCGCACAATGCGATTGTTGCAAACAGTCGTTCAAATGTCCGCGTGGTAGGTTATGTAACTAGGTTTTTTTTTATAATAAGGGTTTAATAATTTGTGAATAGTGTACACATTGATGTTATAATTTATTATTTGGATGGTAGTATCTTCACCGAACGCAATGCAACCGCTAACGTAAAAAAAGAAGAAAGTAAAACACGTCCCATCGCAACCACTCGTGGAATGTTTACGTTTCGTACGTTTTCAGATGCCTTTAACCTAATAAAGTTTCATGTCTGCCTTTTTTTGTATAAGATTTTCGTCATGACGTTTGTAACAATGTTTTCGTGCGGTGTTTAAAGCTTTAATGATGTAATGTGCCACAATAGAAATTTGTGTGTGCCATGGATTGGTAGTGTCTAAATAGCAAATTTTCTAACATACGGTAAAACTGAATTCCCCCAAAACACGTTTCTAAATTTTTGTTAGTATTTAATTGGTTTGGGAGTCAACTTGATTTGGATGACAAAATAGCAAAAAAATGGTACAGTAAGTAATCTGTAGGATGATTATTGTTCACATTTTCCCTCATAGAGAAGTTAGTCATCTAAAAAAAAATCAACAATTCTGACAATGGTTGTTTTTGAGTAGGCTATTATTTTTCTTGAAAACCATAAATAAGTATTTTAAATGTTGCTAACCCAACAAACAATTTACCATACTTAAATTGTAACTAGGCTAACCTAACCAATGATTGCTGTGTCTAGGGGGCATGGACCAGGGTGAGACTCGAACTCTGGGCATGATGTCACCCATGTGGGGCTTGGCGCTGCACGCCGAAACGGATGGTACCATTATTTAAAATCAAATCACGCCGAGGTATATTTGATAAAAAACAAGTAAACAAACACCCTTTTACATTTAACTCTGGTGATCCATGAACAGCCAACATGGTATTATTAATTTAAAAATAACTTCAATAAAAGTTATTATTAATGAAAGGCCTTCGGCAAGTCTGAGTCTATAGTGGCCAGTTAATATTTACGCAAAAAGGAAACAATGAAATTTTTATGTACCTGTTACACGCACTGTGTCTGCATTACACGATACATTGGTTACATAGGTTATCTGACGAGCTATCAGCCATGATGCCAGCTGCTGACTAACGAACCATAGACAACACAACACTCTCAGCGCTTACCAACCGAGCTGACAGTACATAACAGAAATAAAAAATCTATTACCTGAAAACTCACACAAAAAACACTAGGTATTATTAAAAGAAAATTACAGTAATAATAATTAAATCGAAATTAGGGTATGAGGCACTGAATCGACCGCACCCTCTTGGTGTAGTTCGTGGCACCCTCACATGCACATGACTTCTGCGGGAAATTTGAATGCCAGGAAAGGGAAGGAGGTTAGGAGAGTGCTGGCATATCAGACAATGTCAGGTTCATTCAGATTAGAACAGTATGACCTATTTTATAAATAGATAACTTAACAGAGCCTAACGAAATGTTCAAAACTTAAACAACCAGTTAAATATTTCAATTACAGCAATGCAGTTTACTAGAATTTTCAACTAAAATGAGAGGAACTCAAAAATACAATTACTATCAGTTTTTCTTCTTCAGTTGAATACCTATCCCATAACATGAGAAGATTTTAAGGGAAATTAGGCCTCAACATCTTGCAATTTCAAATATTTTGATACTGCTTACAATAAAACTTCCATGCTAAATATTTTGGTTCTACATTTCATAGCACTTAGCTTTGGCTGATTGTTGAAGCCAATACTTGCGAACTGGTCGTATGAGTATTCCAGTGTGAAATAATAAGTTATTGCCTCGTAGCACTAACAGACTAGAGCCTATTAGTATATACATGTTTGCAACAAGGTATAGAAGGTCTAGGGGATATGATTTATGGCTTGCTCTCCCAAAAATTGGGATAAATAGTTCAAAATTATATTTATAGCAAAAAGATGAGAAACTTCAAGATGGAAAGGCCTAATCCCCCTTTATGTCTTTCCAAGGCTACCGATGGTTAAAATTTTGCAAATACAACTTTTTCCAATTTAAATACACATTTAGTACATTTTATAGTTGTACTGGTTGTACTAATGAAATTATTTACTGTAGTAAAATAAGAGCGACACATCAACAAAATTTTAATATTGCTTGCAGGCACTACAACAACACTTCAGAACCATTTGGAGGCAAAACATGCTGTGTTGTACAAGGAACTAATGAAAGACAAAGAAAAAATTCATGAGCTTGAAGGAACTTGTGCAAAAAAAAAACCAGTGCTGCAGCCTACTTTAACTGAAATGTTCAGAAGTACGCAGAAGATGTCACCATCCGACCCTAAAGCACAGAGCATAACCAAACAAATTGCCAAAATGGTGGCAACAGAACTTTTGCCGTATGAGTTTGTAGAAGGGTGTGGATTTAAAGAGTTAATGGGTCACAAAAATGTTGCACCTACATACACAGTACCATGTAGAACTACATTTTCTGAACATTATATTCCAGCTCTTTATGAGGAAACAAAACACTCTCTCAAGAAAATGCTTGTACAAGATTTACCAACAATATCATCCATTGCATTTACATCTGATGGCTGGACTTCTCGCTCAACTGACAGTTACATTAGCCTTACCTGTCATTATCTCCGACCTGACTTCACGTCTGTGTCATTTGCAATGAGTAACACTGTTGTAAATGAATCCCACACAAGTGTTCAGGTGGCTACTACCATAAAAAATGTTCTTATTGACTGGGAAATTGATCCAGCAGTGACATCTATCCCATTATTCTGCATCACTGATAATGCCCATAATTTCAGACAGGCTTCTGTGTCATTATTTAAAGATGGTTCCAGATCATGTTTTGCTCACACCCTTCAAATTGCAATTGAAAACAGTAAGAATGATTGCCCGGGTACAACCACACTTCTTAGTAAGGCCAGGAGTATAGTTGGTCATTACCGAAGAAGCACTCGTGCTAGGAAAAGACTTCACACATTCCAGGAACAGTTGAACATGCCAAAACTAGAAGTAATTCAACATATTGATACACGTTGGTGTTCAGAGTACCAAATGCTCAAGAGACTGCTGGAAATGAAACCTGCTCTTGTAGCCGACCACGTGAACTCTGGCGATACAGACATGCTGACCGCCTTGGAATGGAAACATGCTGAAAACTTTGTTCAAGTTTTACAACCACTTGCAGAAGCCACAGAAGAAATGAGTGGAAACACTTATCCAACATTGTCCATGATCATTCCAGTACTTCACTGTCTTCTTTGTAACCTTGAATCACACATCACTGCCAAAAAAGATGGCATGACACTTGCAAGAGCATTGCATAAAAATCTAAAGTCAAGATTTCCGAACTACATGCAAGAACCCCTACAGCGTGCTGCAATGTTGGTTGATCCAAGATTTAAAGGAGTGCTTCTATCTACAATTGAATCGGAAGCCATTCTTTTGTCAGAGATAAAAAGTTTAAAAACTGATTCCAATCCTGTACAAGAGGCTAAATCTAGCATTCCAAACTCTGCACCAACATCTTCTCTATGGGCTGTCTTCGATAGTATTCCAATGCAAGAAAATAAAGATTATGATGAAGGAGAAGAAGAAGTGCGGAGGTACCTAAAAGAACCTCGTATCAACAGACATGACAATCCATTAAATTGGTGGAAAAATGAAGGTACAAAGTACCGATATTTATCCAAAGTAGCTCTGAAGTATCTGGGGGTTCCTTCCACACAAGTAAATTCAGAGCGTCTCTTTTCAGCAGCTGGAAATGTTGTTTCAGCACGAAGAGAAAACTTGCTACCTCAGCATGTCGAGCAATTGGTGTTTTTACATGCCAACTTGAAATAAAAGCTAACCTGTTGACCGGATATAAGAGCCTAGTGTGTAAATCTTTCAATGGTGTTTTGTGTGTGTATAGTATTAGTCATTTTTAAATATTTGTAGAACATACTTCGTTTTGTTTGTTCTCCAATTGAACATGGGGGTTAAATAATTTTTCCCAGTGTTATAAAAATTTATTAAACTTAAAACAATGAAAACTTTTTGATGATTGAAAAGAACAGTGATTAATTTAAGATGTGCAATTGTGTACATGTACATGTTTTTATGTAGAGATTTTTCAAAATGAATTACATGCTTCATGTTTGTAAATAGAACTTAAATTAAAGCTGGAATTTTATTTAATGTAGAGCATTTTTACACTCTGTATTAATGGGGGTTGAAAGTTGATATTAAAAATAAAAACTTTTTTTTTTTATGGTTTTGAAAAGCAACTATTCGCATTCGATTCGAATTCGCACAAATAGTTATTATTCGCTTCGCAATTCGCTTCGCAATGAAAATTTGACATTCGCACATATCTAGTACACAATCTGAAAATAATAACGTAACTTATAATCTGATGCAGAAATCATATAGCCAGGTTATCTGAGAGAAAAAATAACATTTTCATTATTTTAAGAGGAAGATATAGCATTAGTATATACAAAGGACTATGTTTGTTAAATTATGCATTTTTATATTATTTGAAGAGGAAGCTAGTGTTGGTGAAGGAAATGTCTTATCTGTGTAATGCTATAGTAGCACTAGTTGGTGTTCATGGCTGTGCAGTTGTCTATGGCATGCGTTGGCATTTATGCATAGCAACAGAGAAAGCAATCAAAATGTGTTGGAGTTGAAACTTGTAATGACAGAGTTGTTAGTAATGAAGGTTATTTAGTTACGTATGATCTACACAGGGCGTCGGTTTGCTGAGCAAGACTTGTACGTGGTTTTGTGTCACATTATCCGGCAGTTCCGGCTGGAGTACAGAGCCACAGAACCTCTCCAGCAGGTCTACAACACGCTGCTGTTTCCCGACAGACCTCTGCAAGTGCAATTCAAACCCAGAATGTAGTTAAGTATTCCTCTCTAATGATGTTTTTTTCCTTGAAGTATAGCACCTAAGTTCAGTTATATATCAGATATGTTTTTAAGTTGTTACATTTATCTCTTAATTGAACTTTTCTTATATGTATCTAAACACAGTATGCATTTGGATGAAAAAATCTTCTTGAATTTTCGCTTGTTTAGGGATTTTTAAAATACAGGATGTCCATAAAATAATTTCTCAGTTCCTATGTTATATTATAAAACTTTAAATTTAGACTATTTACAACAAATCATACATCAAAACTAACCTAGTTTTTCTTACAAATGTTCAAAACAGATTCAAAGCGATTTGTACCAATGTTCAACTGGCGATATTTACATGTGTATTATTGTAATTTTAATATTTTACGTTACATATTCCTTTATTTACCAATGCTGAGATATTGAGATTGTTCTAAAAAATTTGGGATGATGCAATAGTATGAAAACAGCAAACTACAGATGCTAAGTTGGAAGTTACCAATGTTTGGAAAAGAAAGGGGGAAAGTCCCCTCATATTTGTTTGTAGAGTATTTTTAGTGTTGTAACTTGTGCCCTCATTGGTCAAAGTTTTAAAGTTGTTTTAGTATTGGCCGACGGCATCCACACTTCTTTTTTTATGGACGTAATTGCTCGGTCACTTGCTGTTCAACCTTTCATCAGATGTTTTGAACGAGATTTCTTTTTTGCAACCACTGTCAGCAGCATAGGCCTTCAGCGGGCCTTCGTCTTCGCCTGACAACAATGAATGGCATTTTCGATTTATACTTCAAAGACAACCGCAAGATATAATTGTTTTTGTTTTGTTTTAAAGTAATGTTATATTGGATATTTTTTATGGAATTGTGACATAAGGAAGTCATTGTGCAATTTTGGTTAAAGGAAGAATAAATCAAGAAATCTTTTTTCAATTTTTTTATTTCACGCAAAAATAAACATTCCTTGCAAATCATCGAGAGCAATAACATGAAACGTAAGACCGATTTATCAACACCCAGCAAAATTCTAAGTGTTCAATAGTTAATTGTATATAGCAGAAATGAATCACCGTCTAGACTGTTACAAAATCAACAGTGTAATTATTTCTGTTAATTAGGCAACTGTAATATTCCATACAAAATGTTTTCAAGGAACAGGTAATATTAACACAATTTTTTTTTTTTTTTTAAATATTATATAGATGACAAGGTAAAAAACATGTTGTGCAATTGCATTGCAGTTAAAGAAAGACCTATAGTAAAATGTTTGTGTTTTTATTACACACAACAGTATCATTTTATTGCAAATATAAATTTTTGAATTGGTGATTAGCCTTTACCCTAATGATACTATTCAATGATACACTAAAAACAATAATCATAAACACAACCAAAATTTAAACACCCAGTAAGAAAATATTTGCACTTGTGTAATATAATATTGGGTGGATGGTTGTAATGACACACAGCATGTGCCATAAATTTAGTTTACCCAAAATGAACCAAGCCATTTACAATAACTATTGTATTGTATCCAAATTTATTCCTTGCTGTGTTCTTTTGTTTCCGCTTCATGTGCACTATTATTTTAAGATAGAAAAATTGCAAATAAACAATATACATAGCCTTGTTTCATACATGCTTTTTTTTAATAATATACAGTACAAATAATGTTAACAAAAATTAAACTGTCTGAAATGAAATTTAAAAGCTTTTCAAAGTATGAGATGGTGCAAAACAGCTAACACGTAGCAAGAAAAAAAAAACCTTCATATTTAATTGTCTTCCATGTTAGCTGTAATTAAACTGTTGAAAGAGGGGTCACATGATGAAGTGGTACTCAATTTGTAATAATTTAAGCATAGAAATCTTAATTGTATAGGGCAAGCTTCACAGTTACAAAGTAGATAATCTGAGATCACTTCAAGTTTGTAAAAATAATGTTTCACTGTTTTGTTGTTTTCCAAGGCCAGACAGCAAACTTTAATTTTTCCACCTATTAAAATAGACAAAATAACTAGAGTCCACCTTTTGAAAATCCTCATGCACTCATAATTTTAAATATATATGTCTTGGTAAAAGTTTTTTTTTTTTAAAGTGTAACAAAAGATTTATAGTCCTATCTAAATTAAATATACAAAAAAATCAATTAAAAACTCCCAAATTAATCAAACTGAACAAGTTTCATTCATTCTGAACACAGCATACTTATTTTATTGAATGAATTAAATAAAATGTTTACTACTTGTAGTTAAAAATAAATAAATTTATGTTGCCCTGAAACGTTCACATAGAGCATTAGGATATTTTCCTTCTTTATATTCAATAAATATTGCAGTCTACCTCGAATCGAGAAAAGCCTCCATTAAAAAAAAAAAATCACCCCAAGTTAACAAAACAGTTATAAGAAAATTTTATACTTTAATTATGAATGTATTAACAATTAATAGATTATTTTAACTAACTACACAAAAATTTCATATTTAAATTATAAACTTATTAATAATTAATAGGTTACTTTTAAACATTTAGTGCTAGATGGAATGTTAACATAACAAATTAGCACCATAAGGTATGTGGAAATGTGCAGAAAACATCTCACTCTAAAAGATGTGTACTGGTGTAAAAATATAGAAACTAACTACTAATAATGTAAATCTTTACATCATATACAAAATATTACTGTGTGTCTCACAATCACACACAGATATGAGAGCTTTTTAAAAGACAATGCAGAATCACTTTTCTGAGACAGTATAAAATACCCTTTTACAAATTCACAAAATGCTTAATTTCATGGTAGCAAAAAGCATTACAAAATTTACATTACAATAATGGTATAATATGACAAACAGCATATAAAACTTTTATGGATAATCAGCAATAGTTGATTGCAATATTTTCTAAACATAATACGATCTAACATTCAATATGACTTCAATGAAATAATACAAAAGTTGTAAAAAATAAAACTGGTCTAGAAATGTATAGATTATAAATGTAGTTCTGGAATGTCATAATAAATGCATCTGAAACTTGCAGCATCTCCTTGGAAATAATTTTTTCTGTTATTGTATGCAACATAATTGTTGCTAAGCAGTCAGTTCCAGAACTGGATCTAAGATGGTTTAACATCCATATTTGGAATGTAATCCATCGCCATCAAGCAGGCAAACACAGTCATCACCATTTTGGGTTTCACTTCAGCTATGTCTTCAGGAAGAGCATACACTCGGGCCCCAGTCTTCCGAGCCGTTGAGATTGCATATTTGGCATTTGCAATATTGTCCTACAATACAAAACAAAACAAACTAACATTTCTTTCAACCACAACTAACAATATTATGTTCATACAACCTATCAAAATTCAAAACATGGTTTCAAGCATGTGAATGCATAATTGGTTCAATGCTTAGATTAAGAAGCCATACTACATTATTTTTAAAGTAAAAGCCATTTTTAAGCCAGTCATTTTCATGAAATATCTAACAGTAGTGAACATGTAACAAATGGATAGTTTAAAATTTTTTACAAATTTTAATAAAATTCCAAGTATCAACAATTTATTATGCCACATAATTTTTGAAAAACCCATTCATAATTTTTAAATATAAAACCATTAAATTCCTTTAAATTAATTTGTTAATAGCATAAAAGTCTTATCAATTATATTAGAAAAAGTTTTATTTACAAATGTCATATTTATTGGTATTGTAGAATTCAATAAGATTGTTCTAAAATTCAAAGACTTTTCTACGAAAAAGCTTAACAGCATTACGCATTAGGGACAGTATATTCTAACCAATAAACACAGTGTGATTTATAACTTTAACAGCATAAACACTTCAATTTTTGAAGGTTTATGACAAATGAGGGGTTACAGTATATAGTACAAATAAAAATGTTTGCAGCTTTGGAGTTAGAAACAAATTCAACTCTGAAATGTTCATATTATATTTGGTGATGCAAACCCATATCTGCCAATTTTTTATTTTCACCACTATGATCCGGAACCCTTCAAATGCAGGAGAGCTTTCAGAACAATATCACAGCACACTCACTCAATAAATAAATTGGAACTGGTCACTTATCTATTTTCAGTTAATGTTAAGAATGCCTACAATCTGAAATATCCTGTAAAATAATTGAAAAAAGAACTAACATGTTTCATTTTTGTATTTCTTTCAGAAAATAGTGGTATGGGTGCTTGATTAATTTTATTTACAGTTCTAAAATATATAAAATGAGCCAACTGATTCACTTAAAGCTAGTCTCACTGAAACCACGTGAGCCTGTGCCTGCGGTGTAAGCTGAGAGAGCACTGAAGGTGAGTATCCGAGATGGAAAATGCTTCAGAAGCTATCTCACAGAGTCAATGCAGCAGTGGCAAAAGTGCGCAGTGATAGGCTTATTCACTTACCAGTGTTTGAGAGCAGTCATAACAAATGAGGGGTTACAGAATATGGTACAAATAAAATTTTTTTGCAGCTTTAGAGTTAGAAACAAATTCAACTCTGAAATGTTCATATTATATTTGGTGATGCAAACCCATATCTGCCAATTTTTGATTTTCACCACTGTGATCTGGAACCCTTCAAATGCAGGAGAGCTTTCAGAACAATATCACAGCACACTCACTCAATAAATAGTAATGACAAGAAATATATTTTGATGTTTGTCATATAATCACTTGCAAAATACTGGGTAAATATATTTGATAGCAAAATAGTTTCACTAGAAACACCACCATTCACTTATAGGAAGTGTTATTCATAAAAGCAGTTCATTATTATTTTGGCATACGACCAACATTTTTTGGGGTTGTTCTTGATGTTATTGTTAATTGTTCGGGTCCAGTGAATTTTGCTGTACTTAATTAGAATTTTCATTTGTCTCAAGTAATGTGGAAAATAAGTATAGTAATACATGTTTTTACTTCTTTTAAACATTTTGTGAAAATATTTTTTAGATTTCAGGGCTTGGATTAATTCTTTTGAAAACCAATAAGAGTAATTAGAAGCCTTTTTTTTTGTAGTCAAAGGGAATAAGTCATTAATTTTTTTCTGCATATACAAGTATTTAATTGTTCGACAAGATCATTAACATCAGAGGATTTATAAAAATTGGATCTATCATGATTTCTTATAGAATTGTAGAGAACAAGGAAATCAGTGTTTTTTTAGTTCTTAAAAACAAAAGAATATATGTTATTGTAGTAGAAACTGTCCATTATAATTTGGTTTTTAAGGCATGACGTTATATGTCTTCTTTGATTAGCACTTCAACACCTAGAGAACTATACATTGAGATAAATTGGAAAAACAAAGATCTAAAAGATTTTTAGATGATTGAGTTTTGTTGCACTGTAATAGTCCAAAAGACTAGATGTAAAATTAATTAGATGCTGTGCCTTATTTGTAATGTGTGTATGTAAGATGTTAGTAATTGTTTATTAGACTAATTAACACCAGAAACATTAAAGTCACCAAATATAACTATATCATCTTGACAGGTGGCAGTTAACATTTTGATATGCGATTTTCCACTCCTTGGGATTAGGATGCACGGGAGTAAGTTACAATGCTCCTCCAGGCAACAGGGTTGGAATTGATGCAGTGAAACTGTCGGTCAAGGGTTTAGGGCTTGCCCTACTTGCGTTGTCAGATCTCAAGTAGAAACAGTTCTGGCAATTTCCTCAGGATGAAGTTTCCGGTAGAAGGGGCTAACTAAGCACTCACTGGACCAGAAAAATATAATGTTGATTCTAATTAAGTCTTCTTCAAGAAGTGAGATGTGAAATTAGGCATATGAACTAAATTTGGTCCGGAGTTACGCCACTTTGACATAAGACAGACAGTTCATTGATGATATAGTCCATCCACAATCTCCTGTTCTTGTACAGAAGGAGCGAATAAAGCAACAAAAAGAGCTTTTTTTTTTCTTTTCAAAACAGGTTTTGCAGCCTTTTAAGAGTGGGAATATTTCCTATGCCCAATTGCATTGGCATTTTCATATGTTCATGTTCATGTTTTGCATCTGAGTTATTGTTAGCTTGGACTTACACGTATATTGCACCAAGGTGAAGCTCTCTTTGTCAACACGCTGGTTATTTTTATAGCTCATGACGTCGCGCATTTCCCGCTGTGTCGGAAGTAAGCCACTGTTCAGACTAAAGTTACTCGAGACACCCTGAGTTTCTAGCGTTCTGCTTTCTTGTGATTTTGAGGAGTTTAGAGGTTCTGGTTTCTTGTCCGCAAGTCGGGGAGGAGCTACAGTTAGAACATAAATTGGAACGGTAGAAATGTGTAATCAACCAATACTTAATTAAATTAGTAAATATTACATTAACATAATAGTTAATTCCTCTGCTAGAGATATGTAATTACTCTTTATTAAATGTAGCATTTCCAAGCCTTCATCACAGCTCTGGCTCGCAGTCTTTGAAACTGAAATTGAATGATGATATTTTACACCGAAATCCCAATAGTTCATACACTGCCATAAAAAAAATCATCTTGAAAACACAGTACTTACCTCTTCTGAACCTCCATCCTTGATAAGATCATAGTTGATGGTACCTGGCCTGATAGCATCAATTAAGTCTATTACCACTCGTGCATCTGCTATGGAAGGATCCTGAAAACAAGCATTAACAGTTGTATTTACAAAAAAATTATTGCTAATTTACTACATCAAAACTATAAATACCATCCATGAGCAATTAAGATTCTTCTGGAAAAAAAATGGTAATGACATAAAAAATTTATATTTACAAACATGTACATAAATGGCAAAAATATATATCTAAACAAATGTGACATATAATAACTGTCTAGGATACTATGCAGAACAGACTCTTGATTGAAATGTGTTATGTCATCAGACAGTTTAAATATAAATGTGTTAATTCCTTGGACAAAGTTTTGATCAAAATGTGCAATGTGTAAAATATGTTTGTAATCATGTTCTCCAGTAAAGAGTGTTGAATTTCAAATCGCACTGTGTGTGTGAAATGTGTAAAGTAGGCCTGGCTACCAGTGAGCTGCTACATGCAGTTGTGCAGCAACAAAAAACATTGACAACTTGGCACCCACAAGATAATATTCTGGAAACAACCATAAGAGGGGATTTATATCAAATAATACATCCATGTTGAATATACTAGATTACCCAGCTACATATTTTATTTACCTGAAAACTTTTCAAGCTGCTTTTCTTATTTGCAGAGGCCAGCCTGCTGTTCACCCACTGCACAATTTCCTTTTCGACAATAGGACTCCCCGTTTTAGCCAGCTGAGTCAGCACTGATAATGTGTAGGCACGCATTAACTGCCAAATCAATGCTGAAAAAACAAACATTTAATTCCACCTTAACTCTTAACAGAGCAATTATGATAGAAGCTCCGATCATATTCAAAGAAAAGTTGCAATTGGACTTGCTGAAAGATCTGAAAACATTAATTTAGTAACAATAATAGATTTGAGGTAATTTAAAGATGCATGTACTATTGAAGGTTTTTCTGCAGTTCTGGTTTTGGTGTTGTGTCTATTGCCATTCATACATTCCTGAGGGTTTCTCTGGTAAAGCGTATGGATTTTGTACAACATTTATGAAACTCAAAACTATATAATGCTTTTTTTTATACAATTATTTTGATCTAGTTTTTAGTAAGGTTGCTCGAGAAACTGTAGATATGGCATGGTTTACATAGTGTTTTTCTGCACTTGTAGGAGCCTTATTTCTGGTGGTAAGATTTGATCAATAGGTTTCTGTGAGATAGTTGGTTGATAATAGACCTTGTGTGATACTAGCAGGATATGAAATGGGAATCAAAGTTTCAGAACCTGGTTCAAATTCCCAGCCAGCCATCCATCCCCATTAAGTTTTCCATTGTTTATTGAAAATACTGTTATCAAAGGTCACAGCAAATTTATTCCTGGTTGCTTCTATTTCTAATGATTTCACTGTCTCTATGTAATTTGCAGAATGAGTACAAATGAACACAGAAAAAATAAAACAAATATTTTCTGATTGTATTAACGGAATATTTTGCTTAAAGAAGAAACCCAACAAATGCAAGATGAAATAACAACAGTTCTGAAACTAATAGAGATAAGCAGTTGGGGTTATTTATTATGTACAGTGAAATCTCATTACAACATACCTGGAAAAAAAACCCACCTTTTTAGTACTTAATAAAGATGTTTTACTAAATGTAAAAGGTGATGTCAAATGCCACAAATGATAATCAGTTCAAAACGTTAAACAGGCAGTTTCTACACAAAATGTATTTGCTTCAAAGCTACAATTTATGTCTTGAGAAAATAAAGTTAACCTTTTTTTTTAAATTAGTCACAAAAAAAATCTCAAGCTTTAAGCAAATAATTTTAAATTTACATAAAAATACTGCACTAGAACACACAAACCCAGTTCCTTTATGTTCCTTTATGTATACTCTAGATAATAAGCCACTGTATTTGAATACAGTAAGTCCTCTATTTACGTCATACCGATTTACGTCGTTTCGGATTAACGTCGCTAATGTTTGAGTACTCATGTTTCAATTTAAGTTGTCGCCGATTCACAATAACGTCGTTTACAATGACCGTAAATCTTTATTTTAACCTAAAAACCGTATATAATTCGTTTATAATTATTTGTTTCCTTCGGTAGTTAATTTATGCTATGTAGCGTAAGCTACACGTTCACCGCCTTATCTTATCATACATCATGAGGGACGCTTCCTGCTCTCCGCTGCTCTCCGCGCGGTGATGCAATACTACCAGCCCGCCCGCTCGGCCACCCACGTATCTCGCACGTAGAAGTGTTATCTACTTCCCGCAACGACACAGCATTTTCTCCTACCCCTTTTCGTCCATCTCCTTGGCACTTCAGTAGAGGTGTAAAAGTAACTAAAAAAAGTGTACCCGTATGTATTCGTTACTATAAAAATTAGTACTCGTTACTTTCGTATCGTTACTCGTTACTTCTGATACCGCATAACATGCTATGTTATGTAACAGCAACAAATCGAGTCGTATTTCGTACGCGTACAGTATGACGTCGCGTAAATAATAAATCGAATATAAACAATTAAAAGTATTTGATAATTAACAGCTTTTGTTAACCAAGAAACAATAAAATCTCATTAGAGCAGCTTTATTATAATATCTCTTTTAAGATAAGAACAAAAAACGTGAAAATACGCGATAGTAAAAAACAAAAACATACATATTTATAATTTGTAAAAAATACTTTCTTACGTTGTTTCTGTTCCAATCTCAAACTTTGTCTACACACACAATACCTTTAATAAACAGTAAAAAACTTGGACGACGAATTTCCAAATTAAACTTTTCTTAATAAACAAACATTGTTCTTTGTAACGAATAAGCGCGCGCATGCGTAAAACATACGAAAAATGCGAGTAACAAAATGCATTCGTGTGTAACGTTTCGTTACTCGTTACTAGATGCCGCACCCGTTACTCAGTAACGAATACATACGGTTTGCTACAGCTCTACACTTCAGTCGCTATGATATCATTGAGTTGGCCGGAGTTTTAAACGTGCCGTTGTTTACTTTATCATGATTAAATGCGTTTGTAATAGGACTACAGTATCAGCTCACTGCAATTTATGATTTTTTCTTCATAACATGTCTTCCAAACGACTATATATCTGTTTTTATATTTCAATCAATAAAGGTAATAAAGCAGCTGGTTAAATAACCATTCTATAAAGCTGAGAAGTACTAGTTGGACATGTTTCTCACGCTGTCGGTTGTAATTTGCTGATAAAATTGGCCGTTGTCACGTCTGTATGCCAGCGCTTCCGGCCGACCTTGGGCCGTGGTCGGCCGGTGGCATGAAACATGGCTCATTTTGCGTCGTTTCTATTTACGTCGCGGTTTTCAGGAACGTAACCCCGACGTAAACCGAGGACTTACTGTATCTAGAAATATAATTACGTCAATGCATATATTGTAAAAAATAAATAAAAATAAACCAATTTTTTGTTGCACTTCAACCTATGCATTCAACATGAATGAAATTGTGTAATCTGCTGAAAGTTGGAATGTTTTTTTTTATAAAATTAATAGAATTTTAATGTGAAATATCTATTTAGCTGTTAATACACCTTGTAAAAACAAGCTTACCTAATAACAGAGGAGAAAAATAAACATGTGGAATAAAAAGTTTTAAAATAAAGTTTTAACATATTTACCAATGTTTTATGATAGGATGATTCATAATAACAGATACTTTCAAGATATTATTCTATACTATAATTAACATTTCTTAGTGGTTAATACGCTGTTAATGAAAACATTACACACACTTATACAAACATCTATGTTTCAGAAGAATGAAAATATATAAGCCAAGAAAATAATCTAAAAATTAAATGGAAAAAAATAATAATAATAATAATTACGCTAACATACAATACTTGCATGTTCCAACTGCAATATTAAAAAGAATGTTGTGCAAAAAAACTGAAAATAGGCCTGCTTCAACCATTCAGCCATATTTTAACTGTTTGTTCACTTTCTTTGTTAAAGGTAAAGGCTAAGAATGTTACATGTATTATTTGCTTGCCTAGAGTGAGAGTTGCGTTTCCATCGTTGATGTCCTGGCCAGCAATGCCCACGAGGGAGAACTTCAACTGTTTACCAAGTTCAATTGCATAGTTGCAATTCTCTAGCTTTTCCATAAATTTCCGAAGTTTAGAGAATTTTCTGAAAATAACACAAAACAACTATTAAACTCAACCAAAAACATCTAAATGTATAACACAATATCAACAGGTTTAAAAGAATCTTCTCATTAACATTATATATAGAACACCATCAACTTATAAAAAGGGTTGAGCTTTCTGGCACTAGGGAGACATGTTACAAGCAAAGTTACATGTAGCGAACAACCAGGCAGAGACTGTGTTTGTGTGGCATGTGTTAACTTTCATTTTTTTACTTTCTTGTTTTTTATCGTCATCAATAATTTACTAAGTTTTTTTGATGGTTTGTTTTCATGTTTTGTTAAGCTCTGTGGTTTGTTTTATATTTTATTACCTTTGGGAAGCTTCGAGAAAATCAGTACATGAAAAATAAACTAACAACAAAAAAATTAAATTAATTTTTTTTAAGAAATGTCAATTGTAAATCATTTTTGAAATAGAATACACCGAGTTCATTTCAAAGTTGCGGCAAACAATGCAAAATACTTTCAATATTAGATTTGCAAAATGCTTTTAAAGATTTATTTGTTCACAAAGTATTGAAATAAGCTCATATTTTCACATTACAATCAAGCTATTCACTTATGTCATTACTAAATCACCAATTTATAAACATGTTTACAGAAAAAAAATATTATTGGATACAGCATTTCCATTAATGTTTGTTTCAGAGTCTCAAGGTCCATTGTTAGATTCATAGAGCAAGTAAATTACTAATGTGCACTATCTGGTAATAAATAACTCAAAAGAGAATCTAGTACAAAACTTTTGCAACTATTGCATCCACATATTTATGTCTGAAGAAAAAGTGGCCATGTTTTCTTGTGTTGCTATCATTATTAGAAACCGGCATGAATAATTGTATGTTGCATGTTTACAGTGACAAAATTAGCAAGTGCTGCTTGCTTTAAAATTTGCACACCTTTTTTTCCACTAAAATTTCACAAGTACAGTAAACTCTTGATTATCCGTGCTAGTTAATTGGGACTTACCAATGCTCGGATAGTTAAAATCGTGTAAAAAGAAACCTGAATATCAGTTACACTGTAATACTATCTCTCAGCTTATTGGAATGTAAACAACACGGCATTGAGTTCTATGTGGTCTTTCTCCATCTGCTGGAGAGGCTGCAGTAAGCCCCAACCCCAAAACTTGTATTTTATTTTTTCTACTCCTTGGCAGCAAGTTCTTCTTTCTTCTCAGTTCCTTGTCCTTTCAAAAAACTAGCATGCAGGGAAATTTGTGCCAGGCTGGAGGATATGCAAATAGCATTTGAATACACCGATTCTCCGAGACGTGCTCTTCACGGACATAACACAGGAAAATGTCCATAAATCAAAGATGGATGGAGCAATACATGCACATTTTGCAGAGTTGGGCTGCAGTGTTAGTCATGAAATGTTGGCATTACACGTGTGGAAACTAAATAGCAAGAGAAAACTATATTGTTGGCGTCATGAAACCTGTCGTGATTTGACAAGCGAAGATTGCCTTCACATGCGTTGCTAGTTCACGGTCATTTACAACAGCGGAAGAGGGAAGTTAACTCAACACTGCTCAAGATAAGATTGCGCAAGGTGCATAGACAAAAATTCTGGCTGGTTTCTTCTTCTTCTTGTGTCCCTTTCCCCAGCCGAATGCCAGCCAGTCAAGTCATTCGCCAGGTGCCTGCTGGGAAAATGGGTGGGTGGGTGGAAAGAGACACAATAGCAAGTGAAACAAACCAGTCTGAGACTGGAAAGTGAAGCGGCAGTGAGGATATTTTCCTAATGTGACAGCCGAGGGGGTGGTTTGAACCAAACAGTTTTTTGACAAAGTGACAGGGTGATTACAGATAAAGAATGGCCAAGCAAAGAAGTGCGCTGGAACAATGCCATTTTTTTACAGCTTCAGAATATAAAAAACAAATTATTAAACTAAATTTTAGCATGGACAACCTGAAAACCAGATAATTGAGAGTTTACTGTAAGTGATATATAATTTTCATTATTTGTTGTGGAATTAAAATGCCAAGGACTTAAGATTTTATGACTTTTGGAAAACTTTTGTTTTTTATATGAATCTCACTATTACAACTACTTACATGTTTGGTATTGCCAAAAGGACAAAGTAGTTACAAAGGTGTAGGTTTACTTGTGTTGACATTTTCTAACGAACTGAGTTCGAGTTGTGTAAAATAAACCATTCCAAAAATATTTTAACTTTGTTAAAAAAAAAAAAAAAAAGTTACGCTACTGACTATAATACCATGTACTTCATAGAAAACTTCAACCTTATATACACCAGGGACACTAGCATAACCTGCCGGCTAACTTCAGAACCACCCGTGACGAAATCCAAGATGGCCAATGAGAACAGACCTCATCTCCATCTTAACCTTCTCCTTGCTGCAGTTAATTAGCATATTCACTCGCCACTTCACTCTCCGTCCTTACCTCCTACACTACCTAACCCCTTCCTCACATATCCCTTTCTCCACTAGTGTACTAGTGACACCATTGTGTCATATGGATGCCTAATCAATATTAATATAAAGCTGACGTGTTGAATATGTTTAGATTATGTCATGAAATGATACACTGCAAGCTACACATTAAAATTGTTGTGTGCGTAATGCCTACAATTTTTTTTAAATTTATAAAAACATGTTTTCCATAATAATAATTTTCAGCATAATCAGATCATTTTTGTAACAAAATCAAGATACATTATGACAAAATAGGCTAATTTTATTTATCTTAAATGTGAGTCCCTACTATTGCCTACATAGGGCTTGGTGTATAAGACCAGTCTTTTACAATTAAAAAAATAGAACAAAAATATAAATAATTGAAATTGTAATAAGACAAAATGGTATTTTAGGAAAATTATATCTTGGAAGTGCAGACCAATACATGCAGCACTCAACACGAGAAGGCAAGTTCCAGTAAATACAGCCAGCCCCTGTGACCAAGAAAAGCAGAAGCCAACTGTGAGCAGATGAGCCTCCTCACACCTGCGACTGCTACTTCTTGACGGTGCAAACCTCCAAGTAATACACAAGAGACATAAGGAGTGACCACGCTTGCCATTGGCCCCATGTCTTTTATTCCAGTACCTGTGCACTCTGTTCCAGTTGACTATTCCAGGCTTGATCACATCATAAAGTTGGAAAATGACCAAGCCATCAGCCAAGTCAGAATAGAGCCAATTGACATATGGGACCACACCCATGGAGTTCATCCAATTCCTATATGCTAGAAAAATTTTAAAAAATTAATTAAACCTCTACAATTTGCTCACACCATACTTAAATCATTAATGCTAGGGAAAGCACGATACTAAAAGCCAAACCAATAGTAAAATGTTTGGTTGTCAAAAGATGCATCTTTATGGGGAAGAAATAGGCAAATGGCTAGGCTCAGAATCTAACATCCCAGCATCTATTGAAACTTTGTACAAGCAAGTCGCCAGATTAGTGCGAATAGTTCACATGATTGCCTAAGAACTGCGCTGTATTTGTGTGACCATAGTGGGGTCTAGGAGACAGACACGCCAACCTGATTGGGAACATGATACATGGCGGTGGTGTACAATTACAAAAATAAAGAGTTGAGCAACATTGCTTGTTCGTGGTTCATACCATATTGGACATTCAAAAATTAACTAGTTTTTAAGGACCCCTTTAATTCATTGCATTCACCACTATCAAGGAGTAGAAAACCATGTAATATTACAAAATACCTCCAGAAAATTTTTTAATTGTCAATGAACAAAAAATAACTTTGTTAGTTCAATTCTACGAGACACGCCCCTATTGCGCCATAATTATTCTTGAAGATATATATACCTCAAGCAAGAATAAAATAGTTTTTCAAGCTTACTGAAGCTATGCTTTGATATTTACAAGTTCTTGATTCTTGCATGGGATAAAAGCACAGTGTTTAAGTCTGTAATTTTGTGTTCGTACGCTATATAAGCCGAAACTTACGTTAACCTTGAATACATCTGCTTGCATCACATGAGATTGCAGACTATTTAGAGATTTATTTTCAAACATACAACTGAATAGAACAAATTTTAAGTAGCCTATTCCAACCAATCCGCATACTAACATACGAGAATAAAAATAAATTTAATAATAATAAAAAAACATTGAGAAATGTCCTTCAGGCACATTAACAACTACATAGTCTGCCAATCTTGAAAACACATTTGCCATGTCGGATTTTTTTGTGCTAATTCCACATTTTTATGAACAAATATTTTATAAAAGAGTCTAGAGAAGTATGTAGGTATTGCCTAGCAGGGGGGGACCAAACATGAACTCTGTTAGAGAAAATGATATGTTTCAAAGAAATAACTGTGACTAAATGCCAGACTATAAATAGCACATGCTTATACAGCAAAAAAAAATTTACAAAACTAAATTTTAATAGGAATATACAATAATCCAACAAGGCATGTGGAAATAAGCCCTTAATACATAAACACTAGTTTGCTTTCACAGAGAATGAACAACTATTTTTGACATGCAAACAACTATAATTGTATAAAATTATACACTACTACACAAACATTTATTTCCAGAAGGCCAAGAGTTATTCTGTCTACTTTATTTACTTGTTTGATTTTTACATGTGAAATGTATGTGGCACAGTTAAGGGGATAACAGCTATCATTCACCAAGGATGTTTATTTGGATATGATTCACAGCGAGGTTAGATTAGGATTTTTTGCAAATGAAAAGCATGAATATCGCTGTTAGCTTGGTTTTCTTGGGTTTATACCATTTCCCCACCAATGCATTCCATCATTTCATACCTCATGTGTTTAATGACAAAAACATTGTCAAGCCATAATTCCTTTATTCCTTCATTCAAAACCTATTCAAAGCTATGACAGCATAAAAAGTAATATGCTTCATAACATAAGTTGTAACTGAAAGCATGAATGAAGGTAGAGAAGATGAAGATAGTGTTGATAGACTGCACTGGCGGGAAAACCCACCGGCTGCTCATTGCAACATCTGCCATGTTCACTTGCGAACAATCTGTGCTTGACCCTGGCAGGAATCGAACCCGAATATCCATGGCGGGAGGTCAGAGATCTGACCTCTCTAAAACCATGGCACCTCTTACAGTTGGATACTTTAAAAAAGTAAAAATGGTGGGGATTAACCCTCTCTAAGTGTGCTTACTTTTTTCTTCGCGTGTTTCTTCGACTAAATTTTCGAGCCCCTCGATGTTGCCGTCGGGCCTGTTCAGACCAGGATGATTGTTGAACAAATTGGCAACAAACGCAAGATTCAATTTGTATATGCCATTCACAACATCACTTGGTGTCACAAAACTTCTGCAACCTAGTTTTGCTGCTTGCTGAAGCATGATTTCTGCTCTGGCCAAGGCATTTGGTTCCTGAAACAAACCATTTCATTAACTTGTAATATCATGGTTGCTACAAACTGCAAATCCTGAAACTCCGTAACTTTTCTGAGCGTGACAGACTTGCAGTGAAAATTTTCCCTGGCCTTATTGACTATATTGGTCAAGTAAAATTCTGTGTTTACACCTTTTCTGGTTACCAGAAGTGGTCGTATATGTCTCTTTATGATACAAATTCATCCAAAAGACACCAACCAATTCAAACAACAAAATGTTTTAAATAAATCTTATTTTACGGTAAGACATAAATAAAAATGTACACACACTGCAGTAAGTTAAACTTAAAGTGCATTAGTACATTAAAAGTTCGTTTTGGCCACTATATTTTAGCATTAACTTCACTGTAAGCATTGGTACAAATAATACATACTGCCAGTACACATATAAAATAAAAAATTGTAATGAAAAAAATATAAAGCATGTGATTCCATTCGTCAAGATTTTTGTTATAGCAGCTAAAACTTACCAGCAGAGCTTGCAAAGTTACTTCAGTTTCTGATGGAGCAATTTGATGCAGCAAGTGAGAATATATCTCAGAGTCAGCAATGTCCCCTTGGAAATTAGTACAGCGCCTGTTGAAAGCAACATTTTAATAACGAGAAGATATTAAATATCATTAAAAAATATTAAATTTCCACTGACATACAATTTTAGTATTCTTGATTTAGACAAAAATATTAAAACAGCTGACACATATATTAAATGCATATAACTGTAAAACTATGTGTAGCCAACAAAGTATAAATTAGGAAGAAAGAGGGATGATATGAAATTATACAAACATGCAAAATAAATCAATATACAAAGGAAAGATTACTTTATAAACGTGTCTAGGTGCTTGAAATAATAACTCAAACCAGACCTAAAAAAATCTGGCTTTGTGTTAAAAGAAAAGTTGGTAACTATTTCAAAACCTGCACTGCCATTACAAAGGTAAATAAAATTATCACCCAGCTATGCACTTTAAAATTTGTTCCGCTGCCCGCGTTCTTTAGTGCTGTGTTCTCGTTCTCGATGACGTGTCCCCTCCCCTTGGGCCCTGAGTGACTGAGCATGTTTGCAGTGAGCTCCCAAAAATTGATTTAAGACCTTAGATGGCTTTTCTCATACTCATTCTAGTTATATGTCACGTTGTGATTATAGTGTGGATGAGATTGTGTGCATCACGGACATTGATCATGGGTAAGCAGTAATTTTGCGATTTGTATGTGTCTTAGCAGTATCAGGTGGCGCGACAGTGCAATAGCAGTTCTCCTCTTTATTTTTTTGTTAAAATATTGTTTGGTTGCTACCTTCCAAATTTCTATTTGGCTGTAACATGTTCTGTTCAGTTGTTTATTTTGTTCAATTATTTCCCTTGCTTAATCTTTGCATTTGATCAAGCATCATGATCAACTTGTAACTGTACACCAGTTATTTACAATGTAACTTTACCTTCTGTTCACTGAACATTCAACATTGTTCACAGACCTAATTATATGTCTCTCACGTACAAAAATTGGTTCATTTATTCAAATGTAATGATGTTCAATGAAAAGAGGTTTTGTTCTGCATTTATAAATTTGTAATGCATTTCAAAATAATTGGAATAATATAGTCGATACAATAGCAGATTCAATATTTTTCATTTACTACTGATACAGTTTTGCCTAGAATGAAACCTCATAACTAAAAAAAAATGTATACTGCATCATTAGGTAGAAAATCTAGTATATAAATTTTTACTAAGAAAATAAATAATTACTAAGTATAATAATGTTATTTAAACATTTAAAATGTAATTATTGTACACACCATGTTTAAAACAGTTTTTTTTTCTATCTGTAAATTTTGTTACTTCTGAGATAAAAGTTTTTCATTCTTCCTCTCTAACAGAAAAAAATACCTTTTTTTTTAATTTTTTATTTAGTAAGTATTTTTTATTAACAGGATAGTGTCCTATGTTGTTAAACCTTGGCTGGACATACACTTAGTCCCTGTGCTCTAAGTTTATGTTCAAGACTTTAAACTTGTTTGTAAAAGGGCTAATGATAGTTTAAATTTTTATCACAGTGTCTTTACATTAATTCTTACAAACAGTTGGCTTATGACCATCAGGCAGCTAAGCAAAATGCTTCTCCAACATTAAAGAAATAGCTGTGAATGTAACACTACTCAAACTTTCAGCCATATGTCGAACCATCACAATTTTGGCTTCCAGCGACAACTCGTACTGTGTTCAAACACTATTTGTTATCCTTATAGGAAGTCATTTAAACTATGGTTTTTAAAGTGCTCTTGTTTTAGGTAACAGACTCATTGTTGGTTGAAAGAAAGCATGGGCCCAAGCAACCTTACATTAATTAGATGAGGGCAACTGTCTACCTGGCAACCCCTGCTCACTGCAGATGGTAGTTTACCCAGCGAAGAAGAATTGCTTCTGGAGATAACCTCATCAACTCCTCAATCCTCTCGCCATCCAACAGCAGGGTGGTTACACCTGGGCAACCTTACATAAATGAGATGAAGGCAACTGTCTACCTGGCAACCCCTGCTCGCTGCAGGTGGTAGTTGACCCAGCAAAGAAGAATAGCTTCTGGAGATAACCTCATCAACTCCTTAATCCTCTCACCATCCAACAGCAGGGTGGTTACACCTGGGCAACCTTATATTAATGAGATGAAGACAACTGCCTACCTGACAACCCCTGCTCGCTGCAGATGGTAGTTTACCCAGCGAAGAAGAATTGCTTCTGGAGATAACCTCATCAACTCCTCAATCCTCTCGCCATCCAACAGCAGGGTGGTTACACCTGGGCAACCTTACATTAATGAGATGAAGGCAACTGTCTACCTGGCAACCCCTGCTCGCTGCAGGTGGTAGTTGACCCAGCAAAGAAGAATAGCTTCTGGAGATAACCTCATCAACTCCTTAATCCTCTCACCATCCAACAGCAGGGTGGTTACACCTGGGCAACCTTACATTAATGAGATGAAGACAACTGCCTACCTGACAACTCCTGCTCGCTGCAGATGGTAGTTTACCCAGCGAAAAAGAATTGCTTCTGGAGATAACCTCATCAACTCCTCAATCCTCTCACCATCCAACAGCAGGGTGGTTACACCTGGGCAACCTTACATTAATGAGATGAAGGCAACTGTCTACCTGGCAACCCACTAGATTAAATCTTTTAAAGGAAAATAAATGCACACCCCTTGCATTTAAGTTAAAGTTAACCAACCTCAAAATCACACCATACGAAACTCTAAACTCTCAATAAATGCTTCCACACCAAGTTTATCTGAAAAATTTACTATCATGCACCAAAACATGCGCAGTTTGAGAAATAAAAAAATTGAACTTGAAAATATTCTATACTTGCTGCAACCTGACATTCTATGTTTATCAGAGCATTGGTTAAAACAGGAAGAGATTTCCTGTTGTCATTTCGATAAATATGTACTTGCAACAAGCTATTGTAGAGATAAAGTTAGTGGGGGTGGAGTCTGCATCTATGTAAAAAACAACACAGCCTTCAAAGTCTTAAAACTGGAAAACTGGTGCCAGGATAAGGTTATCGAGGCAGGTTGTGTAATATTACCTAATCTAAAATCTTGTATTATTGTAGTTTATAGATCACCTATTACCTCTAACTTAAAAAATTTTTTCACAAGTATTGAAAAAATCTTAGTTATGACAAGGAAACAGAGCAGATATCAAATAATCTGTGGAGACTTTAATATTAATATGAGTGAAAGTAATAATAAAACAGACACTTTCAAGAACCTCCTCCTACAATTTAACTTAAAATGCTCAATTTCTGAACCCACTAGAATAACCTACTCAAATAGAAGCACCCTAGATAACATCATAACAAACATAAATCACATACACTACACATCTCTAAACTATGTAACAGCCCTGTCTGATCATGATGCCCAAATCATTGCACTAGAAAAATCTATTTTAGATAGTAATATCAAAATTAAAAAGTTGTTTACAACTTACAATATAAGAAAATTTAATGATGATAAAATTACTCTTTTCAATAACCTGCTACAGAAGGAGAACTGGCACGAGGTATACTCTCAGAATGACTCTAATATGGCGTGGAATGTGTTTTCCAACACATTCTCACGGATATTTGAACGAGCCTTCCCAAAAGTAACAGTAAAGGATAAAAACAACACTTCCAACAAATGGATGACTAGAGGACTTCACATTTCATACAATAGACTTAGATCACTCTACCAAGAAAAAAGGAGAAATATAAGTGAAAGTCAAAAAATATATATTAAAAATTATGAAAAGATATATAAAGAGTTAATTAATACAGCTAAAAAGCTATATAATAATAATATAATAGATAAAGCACCTAATAAGTGTAAACAAATGTGGAATTTAATAAAACAAGAAACTAAACAAGGTCACTGCCATGTAAATCTATCTCTAAAAATAAAGGACTGCCTAGTTGAAAATCCAATTATAATTGTCAATGAGTTTAATAAATTTTTTACAACAGTACCTCATGAACTAGTAAGGCAAGCTGACCCACAAATAGCTGATATTACCATCCCTCAAAAAGACAAAGGTTCAATAAACATAAACCAAGAATCTATAATTTTCAATCCAATTACTGAAAATGATTTACTTAAAATAGTAAACATTCTAAAAGCAAAGAATTCAGCTGGCTTAGATGAAATACCTATGACCATAATAAAAAAATGCTGTCATGCCATTAAGTATCCACTAACATATATTTTTAATCATTGTTTACTAAACGGAGTGTTTCCTGATAGGCTAAAGTGGGCTAAAATAATCCCGATCCACAAAAAGGGAGAAGCTACTAGTATGACCAATTATAGGCCTATTGCAATACTTTCTTCTTTCTCAAAAATTCTTGAAAAAATCATTGCCCACCAGTTAATAGCATTTTTAGAAAAATATAAAATAATATCACCAAATCAGTTTGGCTTTTTAAAAGGGAAATCAACAGAACAAGCAATATATCACTTTATAAACAAAGTAGTTGACTCTTTCGATAAACAAAACCATGTCTTAGGTATTTTTGCTGATCTCTCTAAGGCTTTTGATTGTGTAGATCATAAGTTGTTAATTACAAAATTAGAATCATATGGGGTAAGAGGAGTACCACTTAAAATATTTCAATCATATTTACATAACCGTTATCAAGTTACAGCACTTACTCATAGAAATAACAATGGAAGATTAATAGAATACATTTCGCAAAAAAACCCAGTAACCATTGGTGTACCTCAAGGCTCGATATTGGGGCCAATATTATTTATACTATTTATCAATGACCTTCCACAAACAGTAAGATTAATTAAAGGTGAAACAACTATGTTTGCTGATGATACAAGTGTAATAATATCAGGAACTGAAAAAACAGATTTTATAAACATAACAAATACAGTGATAAGTGAACTCAATAAATGGTTCCAAAAAAATAAACTTGTCCTCAACATTTCTAAATCCACTATAATGAAATTTTCACGGTCAAAACATTTAATTCTGGAAGACGAAATTAAGCCTATTGGAAACAGAAAATTGGAAATTAAAAATGAAATAAAATTTCTTGGTTTAGTAATTGATAAAAATCTATCCTGGAATGTGCACATAAACACTATTTCTAAAAAATTAAGCACTATGTGTTATGCTATGCAAACCATTAAAAATATTTGTTCGACTCAAGCTGTCCGAGCTCTATATTTCTCAAACGTTCAATCTATCCTTGAGTATGGTATTATTTTTTGGGGAAAATCAAGTAAAGCAATTAAATTATTTCGCCTTCAAAAAAAATACTAAGAATAATAAAAGGTAAAAATAAAAAGTACCATTGCAAACCTCTCTTCAAGGAGCTAAACTTTCTTACACTCCCCTCCTTGTACATATATCATACCATATTGTTTGTAACTCAACATATAAATTTTAAACAAAATAGTGATATACATGAATATAATACCAGGGGTCAAAATAAGTTACAGATAGTAGGGCATAGAACAAATATATTTGCACAAGGCCCGTACTATTGTGGCATAAAATTAATTAACAAACTTCCAAGACAGATGATAAATACTAGAAATGATAAGAAATTTAAAAAGGAATTAAAAGAGTATTTAACTAAAGAAGCGTTCTACTCTGTTAAAGAGTTTTTAGATGGGTGATTCATATTTTTTGCAAAGTGATTATATTAAATGCTCTGCAAATATAGTTATTGTATCTGTTTTGTATATTAAATGCTCTGTAAACATTGACTATTTATGACTTGTATCTGTCTTGTCTTGTATCTATCTACATATGTATATAAGTCCCACTTTTGTTTTTATTTTTTAATATATGTTATATAATTTAATGTATCAATACTGTATATTAATTGCTACTGTATATGATTTGCTGGTAGCACCATGACAAAATATCCGCTGTACTGAATTTGAGTTCTGTATGTGAGTGTCCTATGTGTTTTGTATTGACAACTCCCCTTCAGGCTGCCTGGAGAAATGGAGGCTTATAAATAAATAAATAAATAAATAAAAAAAACCCTGCTAGCTGCAGGTGGTAGTTGACCCAGCGAAGAAGAATTGCTTCTGGAGATAACTTCATCAACTCCTCAATCCTCTCGCCATCCAACAGCAGGGTGGTTACACCTGGGCAACCTTACATTAATGAGATGAAGGCAACTGCCTACCTGGCAACCCCTGCTCGCTGCAGATGGTAGTTTACCCAGCGAAGAAGAATTGCTTCTGGAGATAACCTCATCAACTCCTCAATCCTCTCGCCATCCAAAAGCAGGGTGGTCAAACCTGGGCAGTTTTCCAACGTTATCTGGTTGAACAGGCCGATCTGAGGAAACATCAGAACAGTCATGTACATCAAACAATATTGCATGATTCATACCCTCCTGATTTATCAAAAATTAATTAGTTTTTAAGGACCCCTTTACTTCATCGCCTGCATCACTATAAAGAGGCAGAAAACCATTTGTAATATCACAAAAGTACCCTAAGGAAATAATGTTAAATTAGTCCAATTCTTACAGATAAGCCCCTATTGTCTACAATTATCCATGGAACATATCTAACCCAAGCAGCATTTATATTAACTTTATAACCCTACCATTTAACTATGATCAATAATTATAGTGAGATACAAACTATGAAAAACAAATTCAAACTGTTTTTTTTATCAGGGTGGCCAGCAAAATTTGATTTTGAAATTCAAGATCATTTCCAGGTTTTCAAGTAACAAAATTTAGTTTCTCAAGGAATTTGCTTGATGGTGAAACTACGCAAATTTAAGATGTCGATATAAAGTTATGTACTAACAACACATGTCCTATACATATATTCCAACAAGAGACAGCTTAAACAATTTAATTGTTGTTTCTGAGCTGCCAGAACCTTTAAAATCATTTTATAAGTGAAGGTTGTTTTTGAACCAAAGGAAAATTACATCTTGTAAGCAGGTATAATAATTATGGTAAAAGTTCAGCTTTGAAGCTAATTTATCCTCAGTCTAAAAATCAGCAAGAATGAAGGACTTCAAAAACAAGAAACGTAAGCAATGTCTCAATAAGTTGAGTGCCTTTTGTATGTATTTAAAATCATATTCACTCTACGTCCAAGCAATAATAACACCACTGCCATATTGAAGATGCAAATGCCCAAGGATGATAAAGATACTAAATTGTTTGATGATCAGCCACCAATTTAAAATATGGCAGTAGACAAATTAATCAAAGTGGACATAACTAGGTTAAAGCAGAACTGCCACCAATTAGCAATGGTAAAAACTATTACTGTTTTTTTGTTAATTTTAAATGAAATTCTAATATCAAAAATTTAGGTTTGACATAACCTGTAAACCTAGCAGACATCTTATCTGTGAGAGAGATAAATGAAATTCCCGGCGACAACAAGTAATTCAATCATAATTTCAGGATTTTCCCGTTTTCAAGATCCATTTTACTGTTGTAAAATCACTAGCAATATTTTAATGGATAAAAAATTCTATTAAATAAGGATAAGAATCAAAAAACTCAATTCCTTGAACATTAAAATGACAACAGTTAAGATGTTTGAGACATGACACGTCATTCATGAAATTAAATTCAATAAAACTTAAATACCCAGTTAAAACAAAATTTTAATGTGTTAAATGCCTTTTTGCCTTCTTGACATTTCTTAAATAATTTAAGATTTCAAAAGGCTGATATTAGTAGAGTATTCATGATATTCATACAAATTAATTATCTAAAAATAACTTTGAGAAACCACACACATTTCATTCACTATATGAACATTTTTTTGGACTTTTTGATCACAAATGCTCAATAAATAATATAAATAACAATGTACAAACAAGCACACAATTTGGATTTCTTATCAGACAAATATCTTGAAACATGCTAAATAATTAAATAATTCACAATCAGCTAATGGTACGTACCCTTATTATCTGCCAAAGAAGACCCAATACCAAATGAGGTTTTCCTTTTGACAGGTCATGTGCATCTATATTGATGATGTTGCAGCCAATAGCAGAAGAAGAATTCAGAGCAAGTGTAAGGTTTTCATATTTAGTATACAGTGTCAAGTTCTTCTTGTTTATCACTCGCTCATCAATCGTTTCAGGACAGGAATGGTTGATTATTTTACTACAATCACAAACATACAACATTCAGCTACCAAAAATATCAACTTTCAAAACAATAACTGAATAACATTTCAGAATCCAAAATGTGCATACAATATCTTTAGTCCCCTTCAAATTAGTTTCTACATATAAAATTTAATAGGATTTCATAATCAAGAAAATTACAGAAATATGTTAAGACAATAGTAATGTCTGGCAACACTTGCTCTAAATCAGGTTCTAGAACTTAACCCGAGCAATACACACTTTAATTATCCTAAAAATATGAAGTAGAAAAAAATTATGCCTAATGAAAATTTAGTTTTTCTAGTAATTCAAGTTTTCAATGGAATTTTTCTGTCAGAAAAATTTGCATAATTCATACATTTTTCTTGTGATAAATATTTTGTGTAAAACTCAGTCAAACACAAAGTTAAGGTGCAGACAGTTTCACGCGAATCTAAATTTGGCTGGCTTCAGAAGACTACTCCACTAGCTGAGAGAATATGCAATCACAAATAGTGATATTCTAATTCTAGTTGGAAGCAGGCAAGAAGCAGCATCAGACGTTTAGAGTTATTCAAATGCACTAGCAACCAAATGCTTTGTGTACAGCACAGTGGATGGTTGGTTGCGGTAAGTTTACAAGTTTGGCTTAGTTAGTGGGAATAGCACTGCGATTACAGATTTGACAATTACAATAGCAATAGCACTGCAGACTTATCATTCGCAGAGATGGCCGATGTTAATGATTAACTGCCAGGTAAAAAAAAAATGCAGCAAGAGCAGTGCACATTTAACCACGGACACTTTCACAACAGACAGTTATTGTTTGAAGCTACAACAAAAGATGCAAAAAATAAAACAATACTACAAAATTAAGGCAAATTACCAGAGCAGGATTCCATCCTTGACCCTATCATAGAGTGTCTTGCCCTCAGGATCAATTGGCAGCAAGTGTTTTAAGTCAGGATCAACCCCCAGATTGCTATTTATCCAATCAGAGAATGCCAACTGTTCTTCCAAGCGTACAGAGTGGGTTGTTCCTTCACTAGATGCATCCGACATTCCACCCAATGTCTCCAGATTCTCCTTCTTTGAAACCACTTGCTTGAAAGTACTTGCAACTTCATTTGCTTTCAGATCTGTACACAACTGTAAAAACCAGAGAAAAGGATTCAAACACACCTTAGTTTACCCTCTCATTCATGAAGAACTGAACAGAAAAAAATTCTAACCACCTTAGCTACTTTTTATAACTAGCTGTTATAAAACATAATCCCTGTCAAACAAAAAAAAAATCATAATTTTCCAATGAGATTTTGTGCTCATATAACGACAATAGGGTTACCATCAGTACCTTCAATTACTTCTGTAACATTTTCACTAATGATTTTTGTTTAAGTTTTTTCCAGCCCAAAAAAATATCAGTGCGAAACATGTGTTGCTTATGAAAATGCATCAGACACAGAGAAAATGAACTTGATAACAAATTATAATCTGCATTTGGTTGAAAAAGAACTATATCAAGAAAAGAGAAGGAGAATGACAAACAGATATTAGTGGATAAAGCCTTATTAGCAGTTTACGATTTACAAGCTGTCATGCGGTTGTCGAAAGGTGACTGCTCAGCTTTTTTACTATTCATCTAAATTGAAAGTACTAAACTTCATAATATAATTCACTACTGAAAAAAACCTACTGAATGTTATGTTTGGAATGAATCTAATTGGCACTATGGAGCAAATGAACTTGGTTCGTGCATTTTAAAATATATAGAGAAAAACATTGGAACATACAAGGATGTAACTTTCTATTCCGATAATTGTAGAGGACACCAAAAAAAGCAGATCATGGTAACCGCATTTATCTTCGCTCTCCATAAATATGGCTTTAACTCCATCACTCACAAATTTCTAATCAAAGGCCATACCCAAAACGAAGGGGATTCAGTTCACTGATTGATTGAAAGTAGTGTTGGGCCGATTCCTAAAATATACCGATTCTGATTACATTTTCGATTCTTAAATTAAAGGGTTGATTCTTTGAATCTGATTCCAATTCCTTAATTTTTATCTGACAATGTTCAACAGAGTAATATACTCAGAAAAAAAAAGGTTGTTTATGATTTTAAAAATGTAATTGCATTGTGTTTCATTTTCTGTGCAGAAATTAACATTATATACAGCTTATATAATGTTAAAAAGTATGTTCATTACCATCAAGTTACGCTACCTTGAATTTCTAGCACAATTTGGCATTTTAACCTTGCATATAGTTAGACGAAACATGTGTTCAAACACTGCCAATAATCAAAGATGTCTTATGACGTAAATTGTAAATAATGTAATAACTTAACCAACTTTAGATACCTTACATTATCAACTCAATTAATTTATTGTAAAAAAAGAAGTTTGTATAGTTAGGTTAAGAATTTTATTTTCAAGCACAACTAAATAATAATCCAAATAAAATGATAATATAACCTCGTTTATACATATTTCAAGGGACCCGGACGAAAAAAAATAAAAAGAGGGAAATGTAAAAATAAAACTTTATTATCTCATTATGATGGAAATGACAAGAAACAAATATGCACCACACTAAAATAAAATGTCAGAGATGCTTACGTTTTAATATATTACCTAGAACTTAATTATCTCACTTGGTGAAAAGAATAAATCCATCCAATCTTGCAGTTCTTCACAACCGCAAAGAGAAAATAAATTTTCGGTTATTGAGTAAGAAAGTTCTGTGCATGTTTTAGCATCTCAAAATTTCCACATTTTATGGTGAGATTTTCTTTCACAAAATATTTAAACTCTTCAAATAATTGCGTGTTGACATTTAATTCATTTCAGAAATTTATCGGAAACAATTCTGTTAAACTAACACATCTACTTTCAAAAGATTGTTTATGTTTGGTAATAAAAATTTACGAACATTTCAGCAGCAATGTTTGGAAATTCAGATTAGCCAACTGCCTTTCCAAAATATATCTAATGTAAAACGAGCATCGCAGAACACGCACAAACACGCCAATTTACAGCAATTTGGTTATGTTGCTTTTAAACTTATTTTAATATGGTCGCAGTAATCCACTGTGAATTTAGGTAAAATCTCATTCAAAAATTATTTCATTTTAATTCTTTAAAGTTTAAAGTGCAGAAATGTGAAACATACGTTCACGTCACCAAAGATTTGGTTCATGGCCGTATGGTTTACCATGGCAGGTAGCACAAACAAAAAATTAGGTTGTTTACAATGGCAAATGTAGCTGCCATGATCAAATAGTTAACGTTTACATTTTACTTGCCGTTTACATTTACATAATTTTCTTTAAAAATTTATGATTTTGTCTAATTATTTTTGAAGGTTTACTATTAAATGCAGTGCTGCTGCAACGTAATTTCCGAAAAATGCTTTCGCTTAAAGCGGGAAAGTAGATACTGCATTTGTACTGTAGGGAAAATGGCGGTGCAAGTAAATAAATATGTTAATCACCGTAATTCGTAAATCAGTTCCGTAAAAAAAAAAGATTGTATTATGTAGTTTAAAAATTATATTTGCATGCATTTTAACATTTTCTTACGTTGCATAGGAGATGTATTTTGCAAACTTAAAAACAATGCACGAATCGGTCACGGTCGATTCCAAAATCAGTGTATTCTGAATCCCACGATTATACTGGAATCGGTGGAACCAACCGATTCCGGAATCGGAATCGACCCATCACTAATTGAAAGGAAAATGAAACACGCTGTTAAAAGTGGCCCAATTCATATGCCAGAAGGTCTCATTTCATTGATCAGAACAGCAAAAAGAACGGGTGGATCACTTTCTGTAACTGAACTTTTTGCTATTAAGACTTCTTCAATTTGAAACTTTTAGCCTCTGAAATTGGTCCTCTGTCTATAGTAAAAACTACACAAAATCTACCTGTTAAATTTCAAGAGAGTTCAAAGAGATTTTCCAAGTTTGGTTTTATAGCTTCCTTATGGTGATTCAGACTTTATGGAGGCCATAAGTATAAGAAAAACCAGGCCATGTAATGTCCTGTTAAAACCTGCCATTGATCAAAAGCCTAAGATTTCTGATGCTAAAAATAATGACCTTATGCTACTTATGAAGAATAATTTAATACTAAAAGTTCATAAAACATTCTATGAAAGTCTTTAAAATTGAAATTTCCCCTGTACCTTTAGTGTTACACACAACATACGCAACTGTAGATCGCTTGACCAATTCCCTCTCCTCTCTCAAGTACGAAATATAGTGAACTATGTCTTAACTTAACTTTAAGGACAACTCAAAGGAAAAGATGGGATACCCCTATTGTTCCATCTTAGTTTTCATTTACAACCATTTCTAAAACCATTAACAAAACATTATACATTCATGATAACTCAAAAAATATCCACTAATCAGATTGATATTATCACTCCTCAAACACAACCAAGCATTTAGCTATTTGTATTCATTTATGCATTCATTTAGCACTGGCCAAAAGATATAGGTACTCCAAAATAGGCTGACTATATACAAGCATAAAATTAAATACAAATACAAACAACATAAGTATAGAATAAAAAGTAAATAAAATCAATATGTGAAGTGTAGATGCAGATATCCAAGAAGTCATACACAATACATTGAAAAATGATTACTGTAAAAAATAAAATAACAAATAAAAAATACTTCTAATAAAAATAAATCTAGTTATAAATATACAATTAACAATTTATGCTCGAAACAACTTAGAATTTTTAAGTTTTAAAAAATATCCATAATTTTAAGCACTCTGAGAAAACTCTATACCCTATGTGCAAGTAAACCAATATATTGAAATCTTTCGATACTCATGCTAAACCAAGCATTTGTGAAACAAAGTTACAATGCTGCATTTTTCCCCTTCAGAATTTTTAATTTTTTTAATATACATCTTTAAGTTAATGAAAAAAATTTCAAAGTACTCTGAGTAAACCACTTTAAAAAAAATGTTTCTTCTGTTTCCAGAAGTTTACAAGCCAACATGATTTTTAAAGCACCCTGAGAAAACCCCATACACCATATTCATGCAACAGTAACTTCAAAGCACTAGAGATAACAAATCACAAAAATATAATATTTATAAATTTCCAAACTAAAATTATTCAAAAAAATATTTAAAAACAATAATTCTACATTCACTAATGCCGAAATTTCACCCTGCTATCAGGGTAAAGGGTGAAATGGACAAAAATTAATACCATATGAACTATTAATAACTAACTAGTTCTAAATCAAAAATTTTGTAAATTATTCACATGTTTAACATACCTGCCTAAGTATGGTGGACAAAAAAATAAGGAGCAAAGAGTTTGTACGAGTTCAAATTGAACCTATAGGTACATATATACTCAGTTTTTAGGCAATAACAAAATAGTGCACTATCACTAATAAATCAAACTGCAACAGCCGTTGACATTCATGTCTATTGATTGTCTGTTTTGTAATATTGTTGGTCTACAGTTGGTCCACAAACACTAAACACTACTGTAGGTAGTTCAACAACAAGCATTATTTCACCACTACACTAGTCCTGGCTATCAAATTTCTGGTACAAAATTAAAAAAAAAAAAACCTATTTAGTTTACTAGAATGCCAGGTTTACCCTGGATCTTTTTTTAAAACGCTACATGTACCATTTTCCCTGTCTATAGCCAACTTTTCAAAAGGTGTTAATTAAAACTGACATAACAGCCTAGTTAAAATATAACAAGATAATTTTTAATTTGGCAGACATAGATCAGCACAACCTACTTTTAATTTGATTTAAACTTTTTTTTGTAGCATAAATGCAAGTTTTTTTTAATGTTCAGATCACTAATGTGTAGCTACTCCATTGCACAGATCATAGTTGCAAACTTGCTGGGCTGTTGACACCTCTTTGAAAAAGTTCAAAAAATATCAAGCTCTTAAGCAATTTAAAACTTTTTTTCCAGCTCTGCCCCACATCCACATTACATTATCGTAACACAGCTTACATCATGAAGCAAAGTCTCAAAGCTGGAATAAAATATTTCATCAGGTGGGTCATTACAAAGAAGTATAACACAAACCTTCTCAAATTCATCAAATGAGAGACTGCCTTTATGCACGGAAGGGTATTTCCTATCAAATTCTTCAACCATCTGACGAACTTTCCATCCTGGTAGTTTGAAACCACACACATCTAAGGCATCCTTTAACTCTGCGAGGTCAATGAAGCCATCACAGTTCTTGTCAATCTGAAATTAAAAAAGAATATCATGCATTTTTACATCACAAAACAGTTGAGTCACTAACTAGTGAAGACAGTTCAGTTGTAAATCCTCTCCAGACACTGCTACCAACTGTAATATATTATATTATGATTCAGTAAAGCTGCTTGGTTTTTAAGCACCAATCAAAAACATGGGAACAGAACAAGACATTATGTGCATTTCCTAGATGGGGGAAAACCAATTAGTATTAAAATGAATCAAAATATGCCCATGGTAACATTAATTAATTTATGGTTTACTATGCTTGCCAACAATAGATATAAACATCTTGTAATAGACAACATAATAAGAACATAAAAAGACAATACAAATGGTACCTAGTGTAAAACCAGCTAAAACAGGATATACATTACACTATTAGTAACATAAAACTAAATAGCAGAATGAATACATGCTATTAACATATTAAAATGGCACCACAATTGCTTTGCCAGTGGAGAAAAAAAAACACTTCAATAAGGTCACACTATTTTTAATTTTTTTTTTCCATACACTGTTTTTTTGTTAGAATCTGTATTTTTCTTGGTTATTTGCGTGCTTGGTCCGTGGAGGAGGGAACGGATGGACGTTACCAGGCTAGTTTTCTGTGCCAGTTAGACAAGAGGCAGGCAGGCAGGCGTGGCTGTGAGCAGCAGTTAAGCGGCCCCGCCCCCTCCGCGACAGCCTTTTGTCTGAGCTGCACTGGTAGCAGGTATTTCTGAGTAAAGGTATGATGGAGGGGGCAGGGGAGGATGGTAGAAAGGTTAAACGTGTAGGTGGCTGGTAGCTGGGGCAGGATTGGTCACTTAAGAGTAACATGAGGTCATGCAAGCCAATCAGGGTTAAGGTTCGGGGTGCAGTTTTTGGGAATGGCGGGAGACATGAGTTTGTGAATGAAGAGGAAAATTTTTGGTTGCTGAGATATTATAAGGGTGGAGAACCCTTCGGCCTGTTTCAACATGTCAAGAATATACGAGTTGACATCATTCACTATAAGTCTAATGCAACTCCACCTTCCTTCCATTCTCTACTCCCTCTCTAGCTCTGTTCAAACCATAAACAAACCCGGTGTGCAGCAAGCCGTATGCGCTAACCCATTTAAATAGCAGTTACCAGAGTATCTGGTAACAATTTAGTGGGAGCTTTTATTATTCCTAAGTCGGTATCACTAAATTTTCTGTTAAGTTTAATATTGTAATCTTAAGTCAGTTATAAATTTAGTTTTATAATTTTAGCTTTCAATTTACTTAAGATTTCACTCTTGTTAGTATTTTTAATTATCTTTTTGTTTTAAATGTAATTTGGTATTGCACTTGTAAACTGAAGGTGTTTTCACTGCATGACCATGAGCAGCGGTGAGCGTTGCGATGGCAGAGAAGTTGAAACAGCTGAGCAACACGGCTTGTGGCAGACAGGCATGCTGCAAAGCCTGGGACTTTGGACTGTATATAAAGACTGGCAGTGGACGTCGGTGGAAGAGCTCTGATGCGGCCTCCCGACAACTCGGTGCTCTTGCCTCAAGGGCGAGACAGAAACGATAGCTCCGGTCACGCAAAATGAAGAAGGCCGACAATTTGTATTTATTTATAGGCCTCCCCAAGGCAAAGTCCAGCTTGGAGTTGTGAAATTTAATAGTCCTAAAGTTTTGTGAAATAACATGTTATAAACTTTACGTATTTTTTTTTTGTGTACCTAACCATTTCAGCTAACAAGCCTTTGCTGAAGAGTGAACTTGTAACTTACGCCGGTGAAAACATTTTGTTTAAATCTGAGTTATCTACGGCCAATAGATTACTTTACTCACATGAGCATTCAAACTGATATTGAAATATTACTTTCTAGTTCAGTCTTGAAGTTGGAAAGTGCAATAGTCATTAATTTTCTATTATAAACAAGCCAACATGCTCAATTTTGTACAGTTAAATGGGAATAACAGACTGTGATGTGTGGTGGTGGTAACAAATTTTTTGCCACGAACATATTTTGTGGAGCCCAAATGACTACAAAATTTTTGAGGATATTTCAGGGTTTGCACTTTTTAGATGCTCAGTACATCACTTTTTTTTTATGGAACCCAGCGTGTTGGAAACTGTAGCGAGCAAAATGTGCCTTTAAATGAGATTCTGTAAACTTCCAGAAAATAATTGAAAGTTTACGATTGTGCACGAAAGAAAAAATTTAGTAAGAGTTTTAAAATAAGTATCTTTATAAATATATTTTAACCTTAAATGTTAATTTGAAAATTTTTATTATATAATTTAACCTTTAATGTACATGTTTAATAAATCCATTGAAATTTAGTTTAGGTTCTGTAAACATACTGCAGACGTGATCACTAATTATTTATGCCTTATAACTATTTTCTAGTAAGCAGCCTACATATTTAATAGTCTGATTACATATATTTTTTTTGTATATTTTTAAGAATATATTTTTATATAATAATATACAATATATATTTATATTACAATGTAAGCTATAAATTAAGGTTTCACAAAAAACAATTGGAATATAAAGACGCTGTTTGAAAGGAAAAACATAGGAATGTTTCAAGCTTTCGAAAAAAGTATTTTCTGAATTTGATTAATTTAGGGAAAAGCAGCGACATAAGAAAATTACTGACATTGCTTGTAGAATGTAAAAATATCATAAAAAAATTGTGCATAGTGGCATTGCAGACGGCCAAGCCTCCCACCCTTTTTGGGAAAATATTTTATTGAGTTAACATTTTATGGTAATTCTGAAAGTGAGGCACTTTATAAAAAAATTAAAAATTCCTAATTTTTTTTTTTTTTTTTAATTCTTGAAATGTTTTTGACGTGACGTCTAATAATTCGATGAATGCCGGCTGCACGCATGAAAAAGTGTCCCGTTACGCACATTGTCCCACTACAATGTGTCCCGTTATGCTTATTGTCTTCCGCGGCAACCAGGCACTCGTTAATACATATTTCCTTTGTTTATCGTGAGGGGAGTCATTAATAATGAATTATAAATAAAATTTTTGTTGCCGGGGGCCACAATTGCATATCATTTTGAGCACTGGAAGACATAACAACATAATATATTCTCGAAAAATTTTAATCTCGGCCCCAGCGCACCACGAGCGTCTGGGTTGGAGATTAAAGCCGGAATTCTTTCTTAAACTTACTAATACTTATTTTATTAACTGCAAGGGCATTTTTATTAATTTCTACGTTTAATTTCACAACGTACAAACTTCGTCGTTAAATGTGTAATTGCGAAAAAGCGTAAAACATTCTTGACGATCTTGAAGTTAGTATAAACATGGCGGCCGACTAGCAGCCAACAATATATTTGAAATTTCCCACCTACCACTATAAGAAATAAACATGGCGGACTACATACGTTTTTAAAACTTACACAACACAAAACAACATTTTTGTAAGCATATATACCACATCTGAAATTATTATTTCCAAGATGGCCTCGTGGCTGTGCGGTTAGCATCGCTGACTACCAATCCAAAGGTTGACCGATCAAATCCCCACCGCCGCGATTCCTCACATTTTTGTACTTGTAAAAATAAATATGGCGCATGCGACACTACAAAAGTAATAAACATATTTGAATTAATGAGTGAAAATAAAAGTAAATTTATCAATTAAATTGTAGATTTCATTTCACTCCTCCTTTGTATCCATACAAAATAGTGATAATTCAATAAAAATGATTCAATTTTATTCATAAAAGTATGCAGAGGTAGATTTTTATCAAACAAAAGATAGAAAAAATTAAAAAAAATTACTTCCTCAAAGAATAACATATTTTTAATGCCTAAATGGTTTGGTTGCAAAAACCTATTATGGCTCAGTCTCAGGCCGAATCGGATATTTCATTTTCTTCTGGATCAATCATTTTATCAATGTTTTGTTATGACGTCACGTTAAACTATCGTCCGTAAACCGACTTTACAGAACACCAATTTTTTTAAAATCATTCTCTAAGAGGTTGTTGTGATACTCCAAGTATTTTACCAGTAATTTACCATTTTAAAAAGTGGTTAGGTTAGTTTTATACATTACAATCTGCATAAGTGTGTTCAATTGGGTTAGGTTGACTACATTTAAAATACTTTAAAATAGTTTGTTCGATTGGTTAGGATAGTTTAGGTACATTGGTAAATATTTACTTGGGCGGTATTTCCGAAAAAAAAAATGTTAAAAATCCGAAAATACCTTTATTTTATGCTCTTCAACTTCCTCTTTTCATTAAAAGTGGCGGAGGTAAGAAATTCCAAATACGTTAGGAGATATCGAATTTTTAAATTTCATCATTAGAGTTGAGCGGTATTTGCAAAAAAAAAATGTTAAAAATCCGAAAATACCTTTATGATATGCTCTTCAACTTCCTCTTTTCATTAAAAGCGGCGGAGATACGAAATTCCAAATACTTTAGGAGATATCGAATTTTTTAACTTTGCAATACAAGACCTGTGGAACCATTCGAGCGGCGCCATTTTTGTTATTTTGCCGTGTGTTCGTGAGACGTGAATACGTGAATCGTGAATGCGTAATTAATAAAATGGTTGATTAGGTCAGGTCAGTTACATTATTAATACTTTCAAACTAAGCCGACATTAAAAATTATTTTGTGAATTGATTTTAATGGCTGTTTAGTTTTAAAATATTTATAATGTAACTGACCTGACCAAACAAACCCGGACAAAGGGTGAACAGTAAACTAAAATGGTCGATTAGGTCAGGTCAGTTACATTATAAACACTTTCAAACTAAGGTGATATTAAAAATAATGTGAATTAATTTCAATTATTCCTTAGTTTTAAATTATTTATAATGTAACTGACCTTACCTAACAAACCCGTAACAAAGGATGTACAGTAACAACTGAGGTAAATTTTTTTGTTACTTATTACTTGCGCAACAATATCAAAATAACAAATAAGAATTTAAAATTAGAAACGTTAAAAACTCACCTAAGTTGGAGGCGGTAATTAAACACCGTTTTAAACAATAATTGAACTAAATAATCACGTATTAGTTAATTTGAATTCTGGCCTATCACGAACAATCACGTGACATCATTATCCAATAAAAAAAAATACTCGTACGTAAACAAGAAACAATGGTCCACGCACGCCACAGGAATGCGCTGGTTTTGTGCTGAAATTTAAAAATTCGATATCTCCTAAAGTATTTGGAATTTCTAATCTCCGCCGCTTTTAATGAAAAGAGGAAGTTGAAGAGCATATAATAAAGGTATTTTCGGATTTTTAACATTTTTTTTCGCAAATACCGCTCAACTACATATGAAGAAATTTAAAAATTCGATATCTCCTAAAGTATTTGGAATTTCTAATCTCCGCCACTTTTAATGAAAAGAGGAAGTTGAAGAGCATTATATAAAGGTATTTTCGGATTTTTAACATTTTTTTTCGGAAATACCGCCCAAGTAAATATTTACCGGTACATTTAACATACCTTAAAAGTGTATGGACAGTTGGTTAGGTTAGATTAGCTAATTTAATAACACTGTATAATTATGTCAATAATGATTAGGAATTACCCATTTAAAATGTAGCTTACTTAGTGTCACCAATTGTCCTTATTTAGTAACACACTGTGTACAAGATTTTGCAGTACATTATTGTAGCTAACCTAACCTAACCAACCATCCATACTATTTTATAAAATATTTTTTAAGTACATAGCCTAACCAAATGTCCACACAATTTGATAAAGTATTTTTAATGTATCTAACCTAAACCATCTAACCATTCTCACTAAATCACAGTATTTGTAAAGTAGCTAACCTAACGACCTGTTATAATGTTAAAACACTGATAAACTACTTTGCTATCACATTATCATCTTAGAGAATGATAAAAAACATTTTGGTTTTTTTTTTTTTCCACGAAAGTGGTTCATCTTCAGAAATACCATTTTAAAGTAGCTAACTTAACCTCCTGATAACACAAATGTATATTTAAATGTAGCTAACATCAGAAACCATTAAAAATATAAATTACCAGTAAAATACTTTAAATTCCTAAATACCATTTTACAGAATTAAACATCAGGAAGTAAAACTAATGAATTTTCTAATTTATATTGGCTTTATTTCGATTGCACCCTTCTCCTAAATAATTACCTATAGAATCTTTAGAAAATATGTAAGGATGTAAAACAACAATGCATTTTCGTATATTAATTTGCGTTTTTTTTATGTATACCCGTGTTATTGCATAGCCTTTATGGGCGTGTCATGGTGCGGACTTTTCCTGTAGCCTTGCGTAGTGTTGGTAGATTTTAGACACAGATAAAATAAACGCAAATATATTTTACCACTATGTTCTCACCTGCTCTGTCACTTACCTTAGGCTTATAAACATATACTTAGAAAAACTAGACTTCTTCATAACATTTCTCACACATAGGCCCAAAATTGATTTAAATATAATAACTAACATTCTCTATGTCTACAACTTTACGCCATAAGATAAACAACAATACGCAATCGATGACAGAAAAAACACTAAAATGAACAAACTGAAAACAATTAAAATACATCACTCAAAAAGGACATTCAAGACAATGAACATCAACTTCTGATAAGAAATCAACAGGAGAAATTTTTCAATGAAGTTATTAACATCACCACTTACAGCCGAAAATTGCTCCTGAAGCTCCAAGCGTTCTTCTTCACTTAATTTTGTTGTTGCATTGAAAGTTGATGCCATTTCTACACATCAAAATTTATAGGCTAACCAGCAAGCCACAGCAACCTACACCAAACCTTCAAATTTGCCACAGACTAATCGAGTATTGTCACTATCCATAGATTCACCACTCTTGTGTTACTCCCCCGAACAAATACGGAAAGTACACATAATTATATCAACAAAACAATCACAACTATGGTAAATATTTCAAACAAATTTTTTTTTAATATACTGCTCTCATTACATTTGAGACCACTGTCGAGCGACATCTCTCTAAGGGCCGAATTCAGAGAGCTCTTTCGACGGTTATCCACACACCGAAAGGCTTTTCCATTGAAGCTGCTCGGCAGAGACGTTTTTCAGTGGTTGGTTGACTGCTGGATAAGGAGAGCCAACCACTTGAAAGTGAATGTGGTCTGAAGCTCATTCGAATGCCTGTTCAGTTGAAAATCGGCGGAGCAGTTGATGGTTTTAATATATAATTCCCACATAAAAACGTGTTCATGTATGTTTGTAATTGTTTAAAACATTTTTGTCATATGGCAGATATGTAAAATATGTTTTGGAATTAAATATGCGTTTTTAAAGAAATCGTTTCGCCCACAAAGTGTGCATCAGACACGTGTTTTGTAGCGATGGCAGAAGATTTGGATGAATTTCCAAATCACATTGACGAGGTTTTTGAATTTTTTGATGATCTTAAAAATGAAAATCCAGTTCCGCGAAGGTATATAAGAAATTTAGCAGACCCGTTTGATTTTTGTCGGGATCAAGAGTTCGAAACACAATTTTTTTTTCTCTGTAAGAAACTGCATCTCTTTTTTTTGTTTTGTTTTCGATTACGGTTTTGTGCTTTCTCACGAGATCAAAAATAATCGCTTTTTCATCTCGAGAAAACACTATAATTTTAGGCAACGTATCCATCTTAAGAAAATTTCTCAACCTCGTGTAGGGTTACCAGACGTCCGGCAAAAGGAGGACATGTCCTCCTTTTTATGTATTTTTTTGCGTCCGGCCGGATTTTCCTTAATGCTCCAAAATGTCCGGCTTTTTTATAAAGTGAGATAATTCCTGCATTTACACTCTGGGCAAAGCGCGCGCTGTCCGCAGAGTCATCCCACTAGTAAGTAGTTCTATGACAGCTTGACAGGTAGCAGCACATGCAGAAGCACGTGTTTTTAATATGCTGTATATGCATAGTTTGTTTGATTCTTTATACTGAAACTGTATTAAATGCCAAAACATTGTAAAATATCGTACTCCATTGTAATTAGTTCATGGCTTTTTTAAAATATATATATATTGTCCTCCTTTTTAGTGAAATGTCCTCCTTTTGCGAGATGAATGTCGTCCTTCTTTATTATCAGTGTCTGGTAACCCTAACCTCGTGTCCAATCCAAACAAAATATTATTTTCAGCGGGAGAGCAAACAAGAGACAATCGAAATGAAATAGGGCGCTTTTCCACACACACTCCAAGTAAGAAAATTTTTGTGCCATGTTGCCAGATCTTCACTGAAAGTGGATGGGAACAAGCTTTCAGCTGGCAGTCATTCGAAAGGCCTTTTTGAAGTATGAGAGGTGGAGAGTCTGCCAGATGAATGAGAGTTGGATGCGCTTTCGAAGGTCAACTCTGAATTCGGGCCTAAATGTCGTCGCTTAGCTAAAAATTCTGCCTAACTAAAATTTCAGTAACTTCACAGGAGGGTCAAAAAACTGTGTATTTAATGTAATTCTATTTTAAATTTCAAAAACCTTATTTTAAATAATTTTTTACTTTAGGAGGAAACAAATCTAAGTTTATAAATTTACAACCTTATTTGGGCGGTATTGGTTCTCGAACCCTATTCTTTATGTTGTCGGAATAATTCCGATAGCGAAATTTCTTAATTCCAACAGCAATTTGCTAAACCCTATTCTTGAACACTCGCTAGCAGAATTATGAATCGGAATCAATTCACAAACTGTCTGAATTTTTCCAGTACCTCATTTGCTGGTGTAATCACAATTCCGATATAGAATTGAGTTTGTTCTTTGGAATTTCGCTTTGTTCAAAAAGGAGGTTGTATTGCGGTTCTGAAATACTTTAAAATCACATGGATGGATGGTTAAGTTAGGTTAGCTACGTTTAAATTTTGTTAAATAATGCGGTTGGCGATTTATATTAGGTTAGCTATATTTAAAACCAGCAATAACTTATTCACCTTGTTATAATGTGATTTATTTTAGGATAAAAATAAGCGACATGATACTGTAGGTAGGCCTATCACCGAGGTGCAGGTTATTTGATTGAGATTTAATGTATTCCTAAAGGAAACAAAAACATTATTTATATAAACTCATATGCAAATGGTTTAGGGCCGAATTCAGAGAGCTCTTTCGACGGTTATCCACACGCCGAAAGACTTTTCCATTGAAGCTGCTCGGCAGAGACGTTTTTCAGTGGTTGGTTGACTGCTGGATAAGGAGAGCCAACCACTTGAAAGTGAATGTGGTCTGAAGCTCATTCGAATGCCTGTTCAGTTGAAAATCGGCGGAGCAGTGGATGCTTTAATATATAATTCCCACATAAAAACGTGTTCATGTATGTTTGTAATTGTTTAAAACATTTTTGTCATATGGCAGATATGTAAAATATGTTTTGGAATTAAATATGCGTTTTTAAAGAAATCGTTTCGCCCGCAAAGTGTGCATCAGACACGTGTTTTGTAGCGATGGCAGAAGATTTGGATGAATTTCCAAATCACATTGACGAAGTTTTTGAATTTTTTTATGATCTTAAAAATGAAAATCCAGTTCCGCGAAGGTATATAAGAAATTTAGCAGACCCGTTTGATTTTTGTCGGGATCAAGAGTTCGAAACAATTTTTTTTCTCTGTAAGAAACTGCATCTGTTTTTGTTTTTTTTTTGTTTTGTTTTCGATTACGGTTTTGTGTTTCTCACGAGATCAAAAATAATCGCTTTTTCATCTGGAGAAAACACTATAATTTTAGGCAACGTATCCATCTTAAGAAAATTTCTCAACCTCGTGTAGGGTTACCAGACGTCCGGCAAAAGGAGGACATGTCCTCCTTTTTATGTATTTTTTTGCGTCCGGCCGAATTTTCCTTAATGCTCCAAAATGTCCGGCTTTTTTATAAAGTAAGATAATTCCTGCAGTTACACTCTGGGCAAAGCGCGTGCTGTCCGCAGAGTCATCCCACTAGAAGTAGTACTACGACAGCTTGACAGGTAGCAGCACATGCAGAAGCACGTGTTTTTAATATGCTGTATATGCGTAGTTTGTTTGATTCTTTATACTGAAACTGTATTAAATGACAAAACATTGTAAAATATCGTACTCCATTGTAATTAATTCATGGCTTTTTTAAAAAATATATATACTATCCTCCTTTTTAGTGAAATGTCCTCCTTTTGCGAGATGAATGTCGTCCTTTTTTATTATCAGTGTCTGGTAACCCTAACCTCGTGTCCAATCCAAACAAAATATTTTCAGCGGGAGAGCAAACAAAAGACAATCGAAATGAAATAGGGCGTTTTTCCACACACACTCCAAGTACTTGATCTAAGAAAATTTTTGTGCCATGTTGCCAGATCTTCACTGAAAGTGGATGGGAACAAGCTTTCAGCTGGCAGTCATTCGAAAGGCGTTTTTGAAGTATGAGAGGTGGAGAGTCTGCCAGATGAATGAGAGTTGGATGCGCTTTCGAAGGTCAACTCTGAATTCGGGCCTTAAGAATATGACCTACCTACTGCATTTAAAAATTGCACCACGAGTGCCATTCCTATCTTTAAAATTTATATGTTTGTGAGAAATAGCTTGTAACTGAACTACAATTTAATTTCTATGGATATTACATTTGTTTTTGTGATTAAAATTTTATATGTATTTGTTGTATTATCTGATAAGTACTGTTTCATAGTTTCCGCATAATGTAATATATTTTTTACACTTAATATTGCATAAATGTATCACACTTCAATAGATACTTTTCGTTAACCCGACAATGTTGATTCCGATAGCCTCTATAGCAGTTTCAAGAATAGACAATTACCTGTTTGTCGGAATGAAACTTGCTGATCATTCTGTTAGTAGAGATGGATAACTGGTTTAGAATTAATAAATTAACACTTAATATACATAATTTCACTGGTTTTTTTCTCGAGGGCAAGGGGATGAAGCCATACGGGAGGTGCAGGACAGGTTGGACATGCTAGGGGAAGGCAAGTGGGTGATAGTGGCGGGGGATCTGAACATGCCAGGGGTGGCATGGGAAAAGGGGCCGGAGGGGATGGGGTCAAGGGAACAGAGATGGGCATCTCAACTGGCAAACAGAGGACTGGAGCAGGTGGTGACTGAAAGCACCAGAAAAGGTGCCTGGAGAGGAGAGCAGGATGACGGGAACCTGTTGGATGTGGTACTTGTGAGACCAATGGAGGCGGTCAGGGGAAGTGTGGTAATGGAGGGCATCAGTGACCACAGGATCCCAGTAGTGGAGTTAGACGTGGGCTGGAGGGAGAAAAGGGTAAGGAGGGGAAACATGGTAAACTGTTGGGGTAAGGCTGATAGAGTGGGGGCAGAGGCATTCCTGAAGGGGGAATACAGTAGATGGGTAGATATAGAGGACCTCGAAGGTAGATGGGCTGCCTTAAGAAATATTCTGCTGCAAATGGCTACACGTTTTGTACCTCAGAGGAGGGTAGGCCAAGGAGGTGACCCTCCCTACTATGGAAGGGAGTTGAAAGTGTTGAAAAGGAAATGTAGGAGGCTGCATGCGAGGGCAAGGCAGCTTGGGGGAGAGGAGATAGAGGCGGAAATGAAGGCGCTTGGGAAGGAACTAGGGAGGAAATCGCGGGAAGCAAGGGATGCTTACATGGAACAGCTGATGGGGGAAGGGGGGACGGTAAATGGGACGGAGCTCTACAGATACATAAGAAGAGTGAAGGGTGAGGAGGGAATAGGGGTTCTCAGAGGAGGAGGGGGGCAGGAATATACAGAGGACAGGGAAAAGGCAGACTTACTGCAGGAGCAATATCTGGCAGTATTTACAAAGGGGGAGGCATGGGAGGGTAAAGAGGACGACAGTTTAATGGGCAGGAAGGCCTTTGAGCTGCGACTGACAGATCTAATTAAGGTGATCAGGAGGTTGAAAGGGAGAAAGGCAGCTGGGCCAGATGGTATAGGGAATAGTCATTTGAAGTTGGGTGATAGGGAGATTGGGAAGTACCTGTTGGAGGTTTTCAAGCAGTCTCTGGAGGAGGGGAAACTACCAAGGGAATGGAAGGAGGCAGTGGTAGTTCCCATCTACAAGGGGGGAAATGATAAGGCGGAGCCAGGAAGTTACAGGCCGGTCAGTTTGACGTCCTGTGTAGGAAAAGTGATGGAGAGGTTGGTAGGAAGGTACGTAAAGGGGGAAATGGAAGATCTGGGGTGGGTGGATAACAGGCAGCATGGATTCAGGATGGGGTTCTCATGCAAGACCCAGATGGCTGGGCTGTTGGAAGACCTGGTGGAAGCGGTGGACGGGGGGAAGCAGATAGATGCAATCTTTATAGATTTTGAAAAGACGTTTGATAAGGTCCCCCATAGGAGGTTAATGGAAAAGGTTGAGTTGCTGGTGAGGGATGGAAGGGTGGTAAACTGGGTGGGTGATTTCCTGAGGAATAGGAGACAAAGAGTGAGAGTGGGTGAGGAAAGCTCCGAGGAGGGGGAAGTGACGTCGGGGGTGCCACAGGGGAGTGTGCTGGGGCCTCTGTTGTTCACAATTATGATAAACGATCTGGGGGAGGGCATGAAAGCCAGATGGAGGCTATTTGCAGATGACTGTGTAGTGTATGAGGTTGTGGGGGAAGGGGGATGTTTAGCAGAGGACTTGATAAGGTTGGAGCAATGGACGGAGAAAAATGGAATGTCCTTGAATGTTGGTAAGACAAAAGTTGTCAGATTTACAAAGAGGAGGAAAGTCACACGAAATGTATATTACTGGAAGGGGCAGGAGATAAGAGAGGCAGCAGGATATAAGTACCTGGGGGTGACACTGAAAAATGACCTAGGATGGGCGGAGCACATAGAGGGGGTGGTCAGGAGGGGAAGGCAGGCGCTGGGGTTGCTTGGTAGGACCCTGCAGGGAGCTGGGAGGAGGACAAAGGAGAAGGCATACTCCACATTGGTCAGGCCAATGTTGGAGTATGCGGCGGCGGTCTGGGACCCCTACCTGGTGACTGAGGTGAAGGAGCTGGAAGGGGTGCAGCGCAGAGCGGCAAGGTGGGTGATGGGAATGTGGAGAAGGAGGGAGGGGCAGGATGGGAAACTGCATAGCCCAACGGAAATGATTAAGGAGTTGGGGTGGGAAACGTTACAGAGGAGAAGAAGAGTGGAAAGGTTGGTCAGGATGTTCAAGGTGCTGAAGGGGGAAGGGGGATGGGGGCAATTGGGAAGCAAAGTACATAGAGGGGAGTACAGAGGACGAAGAGACCACAGATGTAAGCTCCAGAGGGTGTGGAGGCGGACAGAGAGAGGGCGGAACACCTTCCTGGTGAGGACGGGGAGGGAGTGGAATGGGCTGGGGGAGGAAATGGTGGAGGTCAGGGATGGGAGGGAGCTGAGGAGAAAGCTGAAGGAGGGGGGGGGGAGAGGGGAGTGAGTGGGAGTTCTTGCCACCGGGTGAAAGCCCAATTGCAGGTTGATAAGTAATAATAATAGTAACTCCTCCTTAATGAAAAAAGTACCTGTGACTCCAATAAAATTAAAAAATGACATTTTTCCTATAAATGATAATATTAAATTACTTGGATTAGCAATAGACAATAATTTGTCTTGGAAAACACATATCACAAATTTATGTAGCAGTCTAAGCTCATTATGTTATGCTTTTAATGCTCTTAGGAAAACATGTACTCATGATACAGTAAGAACAATGTATTTTGCTAATGTTAATTCTATTATTAGCTATGGGGTTATATTTTGGGGGGCATCTAGCTATTGGAAAAACGTATTCATTTTGCAAAAAACAATTATACGGATAATTCAAAACGTTAAATCTTCAATTAAATGTAAACCCCATTTTGAATACCTAAAAATTCTTACTGTGCCAAGTTTATATATATATCAAACAATAATTTTTGGGTTAACAAACATTAAGTTTCCCCATAATAATGATATCCACTTTTATAATACTCGAAAAAAGGCTGATATATATTTTAAATCTCATCGAACAACATTATATGAAAAGAATCCTTATTTTTCAGCAGCAAAATTAATAAATAAACTTCCTAAAGATCTTCAATTATCTTTTAAAATAAATAAATTTCCAGTTTTCAAAGAAAGTTTAAAACAATTTCTTATTAAGAAAGCCTATTACAGTGTGGATGAATACCTAATATCTTCTCATAATTGTGATTAATATATATATATATATATACGGACGACAGTCGTCGTGCCTCCCGGATTCAGAGGCCGTACCTGGCCACCGACGTGGGCCTGAGGTAGCGTGTTCTCCCATGTGAAGTGCGACGGCCAGGGACGCACCCGCGTGCGCCCTAGCATGCCAATGAGTGTTTTTTCTATGTGAATTTATCTTTTATCTCTGTGTGTATATATTTGTAAACGATTAAGGGTCTTAAATGTATGTAATTAACTTATTTTATTTATTAATTATTGTGTAAATTCGCCGTTTAATTAATGTCTCGTGTAAGTCTTTATAAATAATTCTGTAACTTTTCTGAAGGGTTTCGCCGTGTAGTATGTAATTGCAGCCTGGCGCGCCGCGGGACGGAGCTCTCTCCCACGCCGGCCGATTTTCCCCTCCCTCCCCGCCACCCGCGGGCGCCGGCCCGCGGGCGAGCGGGGAGAGGCAGTCGCGTCCTGGTCTCGAGCGGAGACAGACGTGTTCGTCGCTCCGCGAGCCGCGTACTCTGCGCTCGTGGCTAGTCATTCGTTGAGTTCACAGATTGTCACGGCAGCTGAGCTGCCACCGCGAACCAGCTTAGTTTTGTTAATTTACGAGTTTTCGGGAGACGTGTCCAGCGGGCAGCTTCTACAACGCGAACGTGGTGTTACGGGTTTCTGGACTTTCGCCGCCTTAAGGGACATTATGTAACGGGCCGCGTACGCACAGCGCTCCGTCTTCGAGCCCCCTCTCACGGGGTCAGCTTAGCATTGAGAACTTTACGATTCGTGTCGAAACGTATTTGAGAACAGCCCGGTCATCAGGGAGTCCGTGTCGCCGTGGTAGGGCACTTGTTCCGCGACGGTTCCGCCAGGCTGCGGCAGGTCTTTATACGTTAATAAAAATTGGCTCGTGAAATTCGTTAATGCCGTGTTCTGCTTGCGACAACCTACCAACATTCCTCACCATCACTTTACTCTCCCTCCAGGTCCCGCATTTCCCGGTCCCGGCCACGTTGGCCTGGACCCACACCTCTCCGACGGGAGCAGTACGAGCATAACAGGACATTTACTTAAACGGGAAAACGGGGACTTGAAGCCGAGGGACGTCAATACTTATTAATTGTCTTGTCAATTTTTGTTTTATATTTATTAGCTTTTACATAATATGTCCTTTTTATACTTTGTGTGATGTTTATTATATTGTTTGTTATGATTTTTATCATTTATAATATTGTAATCAATTGACAACTCCTATTTCACCTTGTGAGTGTATAAAACAGGAAGATAATAAATAAATAAATAAATAAATAAAAAAAAAAATCAGCAGTAAGAATAGGGCCCCTGACCATTATATATATTTGGTCCACCTGTTTGGGACCGTGGACATGTCCCTTCACATGTATATCACACACATGTAGACAGGGAAAGCAAAACAGGATAGATTGGATGCATTGGAAATTATCACTCACAGTTTAGTGGCGATGTTACTGGTCTTTTATTGTAGCACCGGGTAATCGTCAGTGCCACTACAGTCCACACACATACCTAGGGGCGCAACAACAGGGGGGGGCAAGGGTATTTCCCCCCCCTCTCTAACCATGAAGTGGGGGCTTTGAAAGTGCTGTGTTATCAATTTTTAGATAATAAAACTGCATAAATAGCACCATTTTCCAACTTCAAATACAATTTTTCCCGGGGGAGGACCCCTGGACCCTACCGCTTCAATAAGGGGGATCGATGATTCTTTATAAAAAGTTATATTGCCCCCCCCCCCTCTTTTGGAAATTTAGTTGTTGCACCCCTGCACATAACAATACACAAAGGAATTTGGAACTTATGGGGCCCTTGCTTGCAGTCCGGGTAGTAATAATGAAAACATGATTATATACATTTAATGAAGAATAACAACAAAAAAAGCATCTCAAATATAGTGGAGGGCTTCCCGACCGCGACTGGACTCGGTGGTGGCCCGGTCAGGACTGTCTGCAGAGACTACAAGGGTAACAAAAGTGGCATTTACAATACAAGCAATTTTAAATACAAAAAGCTGTTCAAGATTTTTCAGCATACATTAAAAAACACATACATATAACACTCTAATTTATATGCCGCCAATTGAGCTGATTACTGTTTAAACACAATAATAATACACAACACTGGTGGCGGCTGGCCGTGACGTCACAGGTGACTTCCAACAGCGGCAGCAGGAGATGCAGAGCTGGGACTCGGGCTTAAAATAAGTTCCAAGAGGGTATGACGCCAATTCCTATTTCAACTATGAAACAAAGACAAGAATTAGATATTAAATGGCCATAAACTCGTGTCACAGCAATGATGTGTTAAAAATGACTAACTTCAGGTGAACATAATTTTTTTCATTAAAATTTTTGTGTTTGAAAATAAAATGTAAAAAACATGTGCGGCTGGCTAATTACTTGTGTAGAGGCCAAATATGGAAACTGTCATTCATTGGATCTTGGATTTTTCAAGGGCAAGTGAAGTACACAAAGTCGCATGTACACAACTTCATGTTGAATTCTTACACGGCCAATTCCTATTAGGTCCTTATTTTACACGTTCGTCTGACACCTTTGACTTTTTAAGATAATTTTTCACGAAATACTAAAATATAATCGTCAGTTGGCAGCATTGAAATAGAAAAAAAATAGATAATGACAGTGCTGCGATGAGAGTTGTATAGAAAATCGACGGACGAACCGGTTGCGGTGTGACAGGTGATGGAAGGACACGACGGGTCATTGAGAGTCCAGCTGAGTGAAATTGAGCGTAAGCACCTTGTCTATTTAAGACAGGCCTTTTAATATAAGAATTTTTGTTTACAGTGATTTCATTGGCAGTTGAGGTGTTAATATATTTTTAAAATTAATTTTGTTCTGTATTGCTGGGAGATTTTTTTCTGAGAAATTTTACTAGTCTTAGTGAAAATTAGGTAAATCTGTATTGTACGGATTAGCGCCAAAAAAAATCGTACAAATATGAAATAACTTTCAATATATGCTCTTTTATGTCCTCTTTTCAAAACCACCTGCGGAGATTAAAAATTCCAATTACTTTTGGAGATATCGCCGTTCTTATTTTGCAATACAAGCCCTATGTAATCATTCAACAGGTGCCATTTTATATTTTGCCGTGTGTGCGTGAATGCATAAATAACAGAAATTTTCCATTAGGTAAGGTTAGTTACATGATAAATACTTCAAAATAAACGGAAATTAAAAATAATATCAATTAATTTTACTTGTATAGTTTTAAGTATTTATAATGTAACTGACCTGACCTAACTAAACGGGACAAAGGTAGATTAGGTCAGGTCAGCTACAGTATAAATACTTTGAAACTGAATGGACATTAAAAATAATAAAAATTAATTTTAATGGTTGTTTAGTTTTAAAGTATTTATAATGTAGCTGACCTGACCTAACAAACCGGGAAAAAGGATGAACAGTAGGAACTCACGTAATTTTCTTTTTACGTGATGTAGTCGTTCAACTACGTCGCGAAAAAAAAAATCATACTTGTAAACAAGCAACAATGGGAACGCGGGAAGCCTACGATTCACTCATCCTTCTGGACATACCCGAATACTCACGTTGGCAAGCCTTCTTTCAACAGACGAGAGGCAAACGCCCGATCGTGCATCTTCGGTTTTTTTTTTTTGTTTATTGTAAATAAATATGCAACTCATGAAAACTAATGGTCAATTAGGTATTGTTAGCTATATTATAAATACTTGAAAACATTGTGGATGGTTGATTTGGTTAGGATAGCTACATTAAAAATACTGTGAAATCATGTTAACGGTTTCCTAGCGCTGGATAGCTACATATTAAAAAGTTATTTGCTAAGCAACCATAAAATGATTTTACAGTTTTTTTAATGTAGCTATACTTACCTAATATAACCAACCATCCACAGTGTTTTAAAGTATTTTTAATTACTTCTTGCTAATTTTAAGAAAAGAAGTCTTGCCAACGTGAGTATTCGGGTATGTCCAGAAGGATGTGTGAATCGTAGGCTTCCCGCTGAACTCCGCATCAGTGCACATCACGAAAATTAAAAAATTCCATATCTCCTAAAGTATTTGGAATTTCTGATCTCCGCCGGGTTTAATGAAAAGAGGAAGTTAAAGAGCACAGAATAAAGGTATTTTCGGATTTTTTAAATTTTTTTTTAAAAAAATCGCCAAAAAATGAATATTAAAAAATTCGATATCTCCAAAAGTAATTGGAATTTTTAATCTCCGCAGGCGGTTCTGAAAAGAGGACGTAAGATAGCATATAATGAAAGTTATTTCATATTTTTACGATTTTTTTTGGCGCTAATCCGTACAATACAGATTTACCGAAAATTATAATCTGAAAATTAATTATTTCAAATAGTTCTGTATTTATGTTTAGTGGCTATAGGTCAATTCCACAAAATCCACACAAATATTTGTTGTCACTTAACAATTTCAGATTTGGATGAATCTGTGTCTTCTCAAGGCACCTTCTCTTAAAGGATGTGGGCGGTCCACATAGCCAGCTCTGAACGTGATGTTGCAGCATGGAATACAATGTACAGTTGGACCATCTCTGAATGCTCTTCAGCCACGAAAGCCTTGGAGAAATTCTTGCGTTGCGGCTTTTCCGTAATTAAAATAATAAAATTCAGATAATACCTTTTTTGTACACTATAAATGTTCCTCCATTCACCCTGTAAAAGGTTTTTCGTAATTCCAATGGTTTCTGAGAATTTACCATTTGTAGGTCATATTAGATAGCCTATGCAGTGAAGCGTCCGTTGCCATGTTGTGCTTTATTTGCGTTGCGATACTGTTTTTTTCTTGCATACATAAGAACGTTTATATTTTTTATTTAGATATTGTAATGCAATGTAAAGGCGGACGCACCACAACGCTGAAATAACACAATGCCGAAATGCCAAATTGACCACAACGCAGACAGCTAGAAAACTGCTGTGTACCACAACGCCGAAATACACTAACGCCGAAATACACTAACGCCGAAAAATGTCATTGCAGGACTTCCACAAAGGTTAGGTTAGACTAGGTTAGGTTAGACTAGGTTAGGTTAGACTAGGTTAGGTTAGACTAGGTTAGGTTAGACTAGGCTAGGCTAGGTTAGGTTAGGTTATATTATGCTAGGTTAGGTAAGGTTAGGTTTGATTGTGGTATTTTGGCGTTAAGGTACATTTAAGAAACGCACACAAATTCATTCAGTTGTTATTTCTGCATTGTGGTACACAGCAGTTTTCTAGCTGTCGGCGTTGTGGTCAGTTTTGACATTCGCCGTTATGGTATTTCGGCGTTGTGGTAACGACCCACAAAATCCACGTGTGTTCCTACTTTGCATCCAACCCAAGCGTCAACCTTTACAGGGATTTTTTTTTTAGTACTATGTAAGCGCAATGCGCCAAATTGTTAGGTGTGACAGTACGTAACCTGACATAAAAGGAATTATGTTTGATTATGTTTTAAATCTTTTTTTTTTTAAATTACTAAATGGTTTATTTAAAATTATGTTTTTAAATAGAAAATCTTAATAAATTTTAATGGAAGGTCTCATTCCAATTCTAATAACTACAATAGTTTTCTTAGTAATGTTTGTTGTGATACAGGAATAAATAATATATTAATTAAGAGCTTACTATTTAAATTATTATAATAAGTTGTAAATTATACTCAGCTAAATACTCCTCTAAAATAAAATTAATTAGTAAATTGTAGTCAAAAGTAAAAAAAAGAGTAAATAAATAATTTATTATTTTAAAAAAATCCTATTTTGTGGAAAATCCCTGACTAGGTACTGTAAATCCCCTTTCTGTGGGAAACACCCATTCTATGGAGAATCATTCTCCTGCGGAGAAATACTGGTAAATATTGTATGTCGCAGCTTTTCCACAAAGAAAAATTAAATTTAGAAAATACCATTTTCCAACACGAGATGTTGTTCCTGTATTTACCCTGAAAACAACGTTAATAAAATCCTACTAGTTTCTGAGAAATCCCATTTTTTAGCTCATATTTCAATATCTGTGTATTGCTGCAGCTGTTGCCATTAATTGTTTACCTGTGTCGGTTTGTGTGTGTGTGTTCTGAAGAACTTAAAATATTGTGAATGGTTGATTAGGTAAGGTTAGATGCATTCAAAATACTTTCAATCATTGTGGACGGTTGATTGGGTTAGTATAGCCACATTAAAAATACGTTTTAAATATTTATTATGGTTGTTTAGGAATTACGAATTTAAGATGTATCTATCTTGACCTAACCAACCGTTCACATGAATTTACAGAATTTTTAATGTAGTTATATCAACCCAACCAACCGTCCAAAATATTTTAAAATATTTTTAATGTCGCTAACGTAAAGTAACATGATTTTACAGTATTTTTAATGTAGCTGTACTAACCCAACCAACCGTCCACAATATTTTAATGTATTTTTTATTTCGTTAATGTATTCTATGAATTGTTGGTTACTACGTGATTCAAAACACTACTTTAAATGAAATGTCAAAAAACAGAAAAACTTTCGTAATTCAATGATATTTGGACAAAAAACCAACAAACAGAAAATATAAACACTATTTCCCTACAACTGCAATATGCCGTGTTATTAACTAATTTTATTATAAAACAATACCATTGATTAAAGTTCTCCAAAATAAACACACAAACGTGTGTGGGTAAACAATAAATGGCAGCGGCAGTGGCAATGGTAATGCATTGATATTGAAATATGTTCGAAAAACTAGGATTTCTCAGAAACTAGTAGGAATTTATTAACGCTGTTTTCAGGGTAAATACAGGAAAGTCACTAGTGCTGGAAAATTGTATTTTCTTAATTTTAAATTCATTTTTGTAATTTTATTTTTACTTTGTGGAAAAGCATTGATTAAGATATTTACCGAAATACTCTTTCTGTGGTTAAGTCACAGTCAGATGTGCATATTTGCTGGACTTCAGTTTTTGATGTTATATCTTTTCTGGTTCAAAATGAGTGGCAGAAAGCAGGATGTTGTATAGCTTTCATTTGAACATGCTGAGAACCAAAATAACTAAATAAAAACACCTGTTTTAAACCATAAAAACCTGTTTTTGTTACAAACCTGCATTTGATACACTCAATACGCCAGATTATGTGCTGTCCCACATAAAAAGTCGGCGCTTCGTGCCTCCATACTGCTAGAAAGAAATCCATGTCAAGGGTTGATGCTTGGGTTTGGATGCTCTGTAGGGACGCATGTAAATTTTTAAGTTATTATTTACTTAACATTGCGGTATAATATCCAAATAAAAAATATGTACACGTTCTTACGTAGGGAAAACCACAGAATCGGCAACGCAATTAAAGCACAACATTGTGATGGCTGCTTCACTGCATAGGCTATCGAATATCTAATGTGACTCTCAAACTGTAATTTCTCACAAACCAGTAGGAATTAAAATGCTGTTTACAGGGTAATTGGATGAATGTCTTTATTGTTCGAAAAAGGTATTTTCAGAGTTTTATTATTTTATTCAAGGAAAAGCTGCGACGCAAGAATTTTACCGACGCCTCCTCCCAACATACCTTTTACCTTGTATCTTTCCTTCAATGATGAGTTGCAATAGCTGTATCTCTCTTCTCTCATAATGTGCCCTAAATATTTTTTCCAGTACTTTATGGTGAGCAGCACTGTCTCTAAAGATCAAGAGAAACTGAGTAACTCTTACTGTCACAGATTCAATGTTGGTAAAATCCTGACAGGTATCTCCCCGTGGCAGATGGGAGCATTGGCTGTTTATAATAATGTTGTTACATGCAGGTGGCTAATGAATGAAGGAACCAAATATATTTTGAGATAAGATCCCTTCTACCAAGTGCCAACAGCCTCTTTGAGAGTGGATGAGCAGGTAGTAGTTGTCTATGGGGCAGAAAATGTTCCCAAAAGAAAAAGAACCCACAACTGGTCAATTTCATTAGGATGCAGAAGGCAACGGGAAACCACTGCATTAAAGATCCTGAAGGATCTTCCATTGATTTTATATGGCATGGCTCTGTACAATGAAACTGTGTACACACCTTTAATTTACTGCTGAAGAAACCCCCTGAATTTTTTTGTATGTGTAAAAGTTTTAATTTTATTGCACTTATCTTTGAGCTGTGTTAAGTGTCACTTTCAAAACACACTGCACAAGATAATGTTGCTATTAAAAAATATGTTTTTTTTGGTACATTTTTATAATGTAAAGTTTTAGATTTGAAAATCAGATTTTTCAACATGTAGCCATGGTGTGAATTTTGAAAGTTGCGATTATTATAAAAAAATGCAATAATGTCCCGAATAAAGTATTTTTTCAAAACTACTAATGTTGATAGTTTTTTTAATTCTTGCTTACTTAAAAAAACTCTATAATGTGGAGTGTGATGAATACCAGGAAAATTGTGGGCTAGAAGTATTTTAAAATGAGAAAATATTAATGTGTCATTTATTTGCTATAATAATTAGTGACAGACATTGCATTAATATTTACAAGTTTTTCATGTATTTAATTACACATTTTTCCTCAACTTAAAATACCCTATTAACTACCAAGTTTTCCTGAATCAAGTGGTAATAAAAAACTAAATTTTACAAATATTCATGTATTTTAATGATTTTACAATATTTTAATGGTTGCTGATGTAACATACAAAAAAATTTCACTTTAGTTATCATCTAGATACAGGTAAATGGGAATTGCAGCAGTAATCGTTCTGCGTCACTTCAGGAAGAAAAATACTGCAGATTTGTAATTTCACCACTATGTATTAATATACTAATTCTACTTATTATATTAATTCTAATTTAAATTTCTATTTAAATTTCCTTTCTTTACTTAATTTATATTGGGTGAAAAATAGTCATCACTTTCTTTTTTATTATCATTCATTTAAACATAACAGTCCTTTGGGGGAAACACACATAATTTAGCAAGCATTCTTTAATGTTTAGCACAAAAGTGGGAAAACTGTTATGCATTATACATGTTAGTTTTTTTTGGTGAATTTATTACACAATTGATCAACACTTAAATTATTTCAAAATATTGCACTACTCTACACATAATGTTTTAAAATGTTTTGATTACTATTCCACTAATTTACTTTTGAATCCATCTGTAGAGACCCCAAAATTTTAGCCATTGTTGCGGCAGTCAGAATGATCTTAAATTTTGTAGAGAACTGACATCCCAGCCACACCTACTGATCGGGAATTCACAAATAACACCATATAGGCTACATATTATTTAAGTATAGTAATCTAAACAGCTTTCTCTCCACATCTGTAAAAAAATAGTGGCTTCTGTTAGACATAATTCAGTGAACTAAAGCATACATTGTTTCTTACTTTTAATTAATTTCTGAAAAATATTTGTATGTTACTTTGTAAATCTTTTGTGTGATAACAAAACTTTGCTAAAATGTTCTCTGCATTATTAAACTATTTTAGTTTTATTGTTGATTAACTATTAAGGACTACTTAATAAAATTATGTCTAAATGATGACAGTCAATATAAGCAGGTTTTAGCAGACCATAATATTGTGTTTTCAAAATAATTTTTATTAATTTTATAAACTGTTAGCTGGCATATTGGTGACATGTGACTTCTATGACAAAATTCACTACACACATCATTTAAACAATGTTTTGACTTGGGTATTTGTATTGTGTGATTAATAACATGAGATTAATATTTCTTGTTATCTTTTTTTTTCAGTGCCTTTATTTAAGATGAATGCTCCTGCATAATGGGAAAAATGGTTCGTGTCATTTCTGTTCATCATTTTGCCAGTCAAGATATCCAGACATGCGAGGAGCCGGTAGCAGTAACTTCTGCACCTCCTAATAGAATTCTAGTTGCCTTGTCTCAGCACTTGGTAGAAGTACGGGATCTAGCTGCGGGTGGAGATGTAATATTTACATTTCCAACTGTAGACAGAGTTCATCAAATGCTACATTGTAGAACGGGTGAGTTTTATCCCTTCATTTTGTTATTAGACCAAGGTTGTATTTATTTTATCACATTTATTATAGTAATAGATTTTAAAATAGAATAATGTTGTGTCTTAGTCTTTATTAACTTCACATAAAATTTAAAAAAATGCATTTTCTTATCTATTTGGCTGTGGGAAAGTATTTAATTAATAATTTTTTTTGAAATGTATCTTTAAGTATATGATAAACGACATCACACAAGTTTTCAGTTGAGCATATTGCAATCATTATCTTTTTTAAGCATGTACCAGTTTACATAAAGATATCCAACAAGTTATATTTAATTATAGTGGCAAGAAATCAAATAACTGTATTTTTTATCTTTTGGTTTATCAATTGTAATGAAGTTGTTTTGAATTGACGAGTGTAACTGGTCACCCAACTCCACATGTAAAAAAGAATCTGCTAACAGTTGGTGAGAAAAACTATAACTGTCTTTTCCTGTGCAAGATCTTATGTTAACTTCAACATGTAGCTCAATTAAAATTTTCATACCCTATTTTGGTCAACAGTCAGCAAATGATATCATTATTTTCAGGTAATTATGTGGCTACACTTGAAAAAAAACAAAGTCGCCAAGGAAGGGAGTCAATGTATGCTCGTATATATGCAAATTGGGATGTAATAAGTGATTGCAACAAGCCTGGCATGCAGCCAATGAGAGCACGGATTGCAGGCAGAGTCACTCCCAGCAGTATGCAGTCTAGTGTAGCAGGACTAGAAATGATAGAGTTGCCAGTTAAAATGTCTCCAAGTGTGATAACATGCTGTCAGGTGAGAATGACTATATTTTAATAATAACTGCTATTAAGATTTTTTTTTTACTTGGGCTTCAAGGTCTCTAATGATAAAGCATATCATTGTGTTGACAGTGAGGTCAGTAGAGATGAGTGAACTCTACAACTCGGTGCAAGGAAACTGGGGAAGGAATCGGCCATGAAATATCGTAAGGAACCATCCCAGCATTTTCCTTGAGTGATTTCGGAAAACCATGGAAAACTGAAATCAGGATAGTGTGTAGCGGAATTTGAACCTTGCTCCTCTGTAATGCGAGTCCAGTGTTTATCCAATGCGCCACCTTTCTCCATATTTTTTGTAAACACTTCCCAATCATGACATTAAGGTGGTTAGTAAGTCATGCCAGCTAACAGTAGTGAACATTATTTGTGATGAATATTCCTGTGGCTGTCTAATTAAACATTTCTTCAATTTTCGTGTAAAATTATGCTGGTTTTTTTAAATTCATAACATTTAAATGCTGCAGATGGGAGGCACTGTTTTTAAATTTTAAGGTTAGGTCAGTCTTTTCATGCTAGAAAGTGAAGCTGAGATGCTAGTTAATTAAGAGTTTTTAAACTATGTTTTTATTTATTCTTCCTGAAACATGGTCATCAACTTACATACCAATACGGTTTTGGATTCCTCTTTATAAATATACGTCACACTATCCAATCAATGATGAAATCCCACAGGAACTAAGGTTCACTAAATTTTGAGACTATGCTTCACGAATGACCACTGTCACCCAGGGGCCTATGCAGGTGCTTGGGGTCAAATTTCTAGTTAAAATTATCCTAAACGATGTGACAAAATCAGATCAGCCCCAACCAGCAGGCATGAAATTATCTGTCATCATTCCATTAAACTGAGAACTTGAGCTGCCAATAATGCGACTGGACGGTACTACGATCGAGCGACAACTAGTCTGATGAAGTGATGACCTCCGTTTACAAAGGATGGGGCAGTCATGTAGCCCACCCAACCAATCACAGTTCGGAACCCTGTTCGAGTTAAACTTTACAAGGCTAGTAAATACACCCATTGTTCCATGGGTTTCTAGAGTGAAAATTTTACACAAAGGCATGGCTATTCGTGAGTGGGTGCAAAAATAAACTCCAGCTAAAATTTTATATCTAAATGCACCACAGTGTGCATATCTCACAAAATTCTAAGAAACACAAGCAACTTAAAAAACACACCTTGGAAGAGACGATAATCAATTTCACAACTGCGCCACTGTTTCCTAATGTTACTGAGGCACCAGAGATATGTTCAGCATTGTTCCAGAAGCTTATTATGATACAAATACTGAAAAGCAGTGAAATGCAGCCTAAAATATAGCCCAATTAAAATATAGAAATGTAATTAATACACAAATCTAAGTAACAACTTAATGCTGAAGACATTTTTATATCACAAAATTTTAACGAATCAAATCACAAATACCTGTGCACACCATGAAACTGATTATCAAAAATAATTATTATAACCTGCAATATCTCAACCTAGTCTACCATTATAAACCCAGTAAAAACAAAAAGTGTTAAAATATTTACAATGTGGCAGGGGGTCGGTAATGTTACAGTGTCATTACATGATAATTTTAAAATAAAAGTGGTTATGTTTCCAGGCTTTAAATATATCATTAATTTTTATCATGTATCACAAACCATGCACTTTTCGGGAGAGATGTTAAAACAAGGTGTGTAGCCATCACCATTTTTAGTTTGATGTGAGAAGGTTAAGTTTGAAAACATCACTTGTCAGGCAGTCCAGGGCAAAAAAGATGCAGCGATAAGGCTGTCATTGCTCACATCAGGGCTGTACTGTGGCTGTGGCAAGGTTGCAACCCCTGTCTGGGCCAGGTAGGCGCTCACACCGAAGGCGGTGTGGGCTAGAGCGTTGTTGTGGTGGAGCTTCCAGCAATCTGCTATCTCCGGTTGTTTCCGTTTGACAGCTCTGTGCAGGCGCGCAAGGACTTCTTTGTATAAAACACTGTTTACGGGTTGTCTCGGAGGTATAAATTCTTTGTGGACCATTCCACACTTGCCAAAAAGACAATGAACATTATCTTTACCATGGACTTTGACATTCTCTCTTTCTTGGGGCATGGGCAGTTCGAGGTGTGCCACTCTGAACTTGGCGCTTGGTTTCGGGGTTATAGTGGAACACCCATGATTCATCGCCTGTTATTACATTGTCTAGAAAGTCCGGTTCACTTTATAACTGCTCCAATATCTCACGGGAAATGTCAACTCGTTGTTTTTGTTCATGACTCAACTCTTTTGGCACCAATTTCGCACAAACCTTCCGCATGTTCAAATTTTCAGAAATAATTTTGTGAACTGTTTTTTTTGCACATGTTTAGGTCTTTGGCAATTAACCTTACACTCAAACGACGATCGGAGTCCAGGAGATTTTTTACCTTGGTCACATTTTCGTCCAAACCACTTGTTGAAGGGCATCCAGATTGCTCCATGTCTTCAACTGTCTCCCGTCTATTCTTGAACTCGGTGTACCACCGGAATACCTGGGCCCTTGATAGGACTTGTCTTTGTAAGCCTCCTTAACCAAGGCAAGCATCTCAGAGGTAGTTTTGTCCAGGCTAAAGCAAAACTCAATCACATAGCACTGCTCCAGTGAACGCTCCATTTTGGATGTTTTCTGCAGTGACAAAAACTCAAATACAGATTTTGCACTACGCGTGATCCTCACCACGCCAAAGTTCAGACGTGACCGCCACCAGGTCTGTTGTTTAGTTCAGACCCCCCACCACATATCCTCCCGCCAGGGACTGCCCTTCAGGCGACTAGAGCTCTGTGGAGCGGTCAGTCTCATTTCGTTACGGACAAACCCTGTACGAATAACAGATGTCCACTAGTAAATAGTCAACTCCTGCAGTGCATGCAACCATTGCTACAACATTAGTGCTAACCATGGAAACTGGAATTACCTCACGTGATGGAATTAGGATAGATACAATATTCGGCCCCCTTACCTTATCAAGGAAAATCCTAAATTTTTAAATAATGATTAATTGCCTTCTTTATTGAAATTCACAAAAAAATAAATATGTTAGAACATATTTTTGAGTTTAAATAAAAGCATGTTTTAACAAGGTTTTTATTTAAAAATTTTGATAGGTAAACGATTAGTGTTACCACTTTAACATTATCTTCGGTAAACACGTTTACTTGTATTCTATGGTATTTTATCAAATTGATAAACTACATGCAGACATGAACCCAGATACATTTTTGCAGTTTTACAGTTTTGTATGGGAAAAGTTTGTTGATTAGGCATGGCAATTTGAAAGGAATTGATGGCTGTGTATAGTAAAACAAAATTTAATAGTGCTGCTGTATAATACTTGATTTTATCATGAGGAAAACATTTAAAGGGTTAAATGTTTCAACACAATAGTTAATATTTTTCATTTCATGTACATTATTTTATTTTGGACTCTTAATACCTAGATTCGGTTTCAAGGGGTGTATTTTAAGTACTCTTTGGGATTTGAATTTGAGATTCGGATTTGAGAAAATTGGAATTTGACTCATTGCTAATATTTATTCAATTGCAATGATGATTATAAGAAATTTCTTGAATTTTTCTGGAAAAAAATATAATTCTAACAATGTTTGTTATTACTTTAGGCTACTGGGAGCATACTTTTATCATCAGAAAATATTTTGATGATGTTTAATTTCTGTGTACGGACTCATGATATATCTCATCTCAAGTTCATTGACTTTGAAGAGTCATGTACAAATTTCACAATAAACTTTGTGCCAATGAAGTTAGCATTATGTAACAACATAGTTGTTGCTATGGGCAAAGAATGTCTGCACGTATTCCAAGTTGGAGGCCCTAAGCAAGAAGTGAAACATGTGCAGAAGACAAAGAAGGACGCTTTGCCAACATCGGATAAAAAAGGTCAGTGATATTTTACTTAAAATTTGTTTTGTACTATAACCTACATTTTCCACCAAAAGAAAATATTTCTGGTAATCCAACTAATGAGTTTTATTTAACAGAAAAAATAGAATAACTTGGAATTATGATGACTGGTAGACAAGGAAATACAAGTAAGGATGACCACCTATTTATATTAGATATTTTTTTCGTATCCATTAATAATTTCACTACTTTCTGTTTAAGCCGTTTCAGGTATTCCATAGTGTGGTACATTAGCACCTTTGCTTTTCAATATATTTATAAATATCATTCAGGTCCTTAAAAAATTTACAGGTATACTCTTTGCACATGATCTTAAAATCTGTAGGTAAATAACAACTCATGATTGCCTACTATTACAAAATTACATTATTAAAGTCAGTAATTAGTGCAAACAAAATTTGGTTACTCTTAATGAATAAAAAATCAAGATAATATCCTTTACTAGAACATACCACCCAGTTAAATATGACAATAAATTATGTAAAACTTTAATTCCCAGGTCCTTAATAAAGGATCTTAGTCTTATTTTATATTTCAATCTATATTTTCATAAGCATGTTGATTATATAATACTTCTCACATAACCCTTGTTTGTATAAAATACATCACTTTTTATGCAACTAATGCAGATTATACTCTTTTCCTTTATTTATCCTTAATTAGATCTACACTAGAATACCTTTAAATTATCTGGAATGACATCAAGATGGTTGATATTAAAATTGAAAGTATCCAAAACAGATTAATTCAACTAATTATTTTAAAGAAATTTCTTCACCCTTCTCTAACTCACCTTGCTGACCGCAGAGCTTACCTAGATTCACTCTTTGTTCACAATAGCTATAGTTCTAAAATTTAATGTTCTTATCTCCTTGATAATACTGGTGTGTGAGTTCTTCAATTTAATATTTCCAACTCTGTGTACTCTCCATAACAACAATGACCTAATTTATAGACTTATCTCAAACTACAATGAACTAAACTAAATATGTAATAATTGTTTTTAGGTAATTCACAAACTTTTTAATTTAGCTTCTGATTCAGCAGCTTAACACTTTCTGGTTAGGTTTGCATAAGGCATGTATGTTTTTACTAGTGTTTTTAATTGAATGGGACTTGCGGCACTTGCCGCTCTGACGTCCCAACCCAGCCAAACCGTAGCGACAGAAGTTATTGTTCATTATTGTTATAATCATTCTATCCTTATGTTGTTTATGTATTTTTATTTTTTTATTAATTTCTATCTTTGTGTTCTTTTTTTTATCTTTGTGATTGTTGTACTATCTGTTTCGATCCGTTTGTTCCGTTTTGGTCGCTGCAAGTATGAGGTTTTCTCACCTTACGTGTGTTGGCCAATAGCGGATGTGCCTACCTGCTGTGGATCCACATCAAGTTGTGCTTGCCTGCGCTTGGTACAGACATAGGGAAGTGTCCACATACTTGCAGGGAGCATTTTTTGTCCTAATATGTGTGTCGTGCGCACCCCTGAAACCCTCGACTAGTGATGCGCATGAGATAAATTAAAAATTTAAAAAAAATATATAATTTTAAATACCACAGAGAACACCATAAGATTTCTAGCTTTCATTCATAAATGGGCATTTCTTAGTGTTTTTCCATCATTTAAAGCCTCGTATTAGTCTAGCACAATTGCAAGCTGTTGTATTTAATGAAATGCAGTTTCTCACTGGTAACGTTATGGCTGATGTTTCCTTCTGAACACCACCTGCTGTGGTAAAAGATCCATTTCACACCATTGCACCTCCCCACTTGTTTCATCCATGCTCCCTTACTGTCATCCTAGCAGTTTATTCAAAAGAAGCACTAACCAGCCAGCTATCCTTTCGAAAAACGGATGCCAGAGCAATCCACTGAACTGACAGCTAACTGAAAGACACAACATTTTTTATATAAAGGTTTCAACTCAAAAGGAATAAAAATAGTTATTTTATCCAGTTATTATAGTTTATAATGAGATATAAATATTTGTGGTATGTTATATTTTGAAGTTTTAATTTAATGGATGGACCACGTGTGTGTGCTTTGCACACTTTTTATAGCATAAGAGCCATGTGTCTTTTTGTTATATAACTAGCTTGTTCAAATATGGTTCTGAAGTCTTAATCTGACCTCATACCTTTTTGTGTTATACTGTAGGCACTTACTAAATTTTTCCTTATAATTCATATCCAATCTTTATGTTTTCCAGAAAGCAAACACTTAGATTCTGCAAAAGATGTTAATTTTGCCGATATATTTTTATCCCAGTTCCACCAATAATGTGCCTGAGATGCTTCATTTCATGTTTTTATTTCAGACTCTAAGAAAAGTGACAGTATCCACGTAGACTGGAATGAACTTCTCCAGACACAAAACTGTATCAAAACTTTGAACAATGCCAGTTACAGGCCACAAGACAGCAAGTTGCATCCTAATTCCTATCCTTTGGTGGCATTATTTCCTAGCATTGCTGCAGACAGAGAGGTTGGGAGTGGAGTGATGCACAGAAACAGTCCATTTCAAGTGGCACCCCCAGACATGACCGTCAATGTTGTTAACACATCACCCACACCAGTGAGTATCAAGTGTTAATCACAGCGGAGAGAAAAAGCTTATGAAATAAAAGTTTGCATAAAAATCTTTCAGAATTGTGGACTATTTTGTTTTCTTGTTCTCTGCAGTTTGTGGGCATTTTTAAATTTTCTTCTCTGTATTTAAATGTATGAAATTTTCATAGGTAATTTTCTATATGTGTGTGTGTGTGTGTGTGTGTGTGTGCATGCATGAGTGTGTTATGTTAATTGCAGGTGTTCTTGTTTGTTATGTGTACTGTGAACTTGTGATTTTTGTGATTGTTGCTGATCTTATTTATTTCTTTGTATTCTTGATGGTTTAGAGTTAATTACAATGAATAACAGTATTAATTAGTAATATGAAAGTGTTATTGTTTACTGTTTGACATTATTGCAATGAATAACTGGTGTAAATAACAAAGCATGAACTGGAAAATGAAATAAATTTTATTTATATTAGGGAAATAAATCTTGCATCATTCTGTATGGTAACAAAATCAACAAAAGAGACTGTACCAGGGCCTTGGGTCACTTTTTGGATACTGAATTGTTCTGCCACAAACTTGTTGAACAACTTATTTTAACAAATGGTTAATATATGCTTTGATTTAGATACATCACTTTTCTTTGTGTACACGTGAGTCAATTTGGTCATGTTAAGTATTGTTAGTTATAACTGAATTAGAATAATGTTCTACTCTTTGGAACAGTTTAGCCAGCATATACTGTCTGAAAAGAGGTATTCAAGATCTAAGTGTAGAAGTTCATATAAAAAATTTAAGAATATCTAATGAAATGTATCACTATATAGATTTTCAGTGTTGGGGAATAATTTATTACATGTTTTAAAGACGAATTAGTAAAAAAAAATATTTTTTACTTTTTGATCTACCTATTATGTTTAAAAGTAATTATTGCATTTCAGTTATTACATTTTTGTTATATTGTTACCTAATGTGTAAAAGTCTCTCTTGCCTTGTTTTTGTTATAGTATTATCATGTCTACATACATCTTTATATTTTTATGTGAACTCTATGACTGTAGAGGTTTATTTTTAGGAGTGAAGTGTTTCCTCTCAATTTAATTTTACTCTGCATGTGCAGGGATAAAATCAGAAGCAAAATATTAATCCTGGAAATGAGATGGAAGAATTGTTGAAATGGTCTAGCAGAAGGAATGATTATTTTGATCTCTTACTTTACTAAAGCCCCAACGCTACTTGCCCATGAATTCACTTGTTTAGTAAAAGCCTGCAGCTTGTAATTACACTGACTCATTAACTTGCTGATTGCTTTACTCCAGTGAGTAAAGTTGAAGACTAGCCTACATTTTTCTGAAATGACTTGCTATTGCTATGTTTTGATTTGTGGTTTTGTTATGGGTAGTTTAAATAAGAAAAAGAGGAAGAAGATAAATAAAATATGGAAGGACTCCTTCTTTAATTTTGAAATGTTTGGATTTAACATAGTAAATTTTGATTGTGAACCTAAATTTTGACTGTAAAACAAATCTCACCAGAACTAAGCCCATATCCCCAAGTGTAATGCTTGTAAGGGGATCTAGTGGTGGATTTTAATAAATAAATAAAAAAAATAAAATAAATAAACTAGTACAAATGCCTCCACCACTCCCTTTTCCCCTAATGCGTACGTTAAGCTGCTTTGGCTGAAACCAAACCCTATCAAATCACATTATCTCAAAGGATGATTGAACTCACACAGCTATGAAAGGTGACAACCAGAGTTTTTCAGGCCCCTTATATGAACCAGCAACAGCTATGTTGATAATCAGATTATGATTTTAGGAGTTTTTTCCCAGACTGACCAGTTTAGTTCTTTTTAGAAAAATTATTAAGGCGAGCAGTATTTTACTTTATACTTATAATTTATGATTTTAGCTAATAAACTATTAAAGTGTATAAATATTCTCAAATTACAGCAATGATATAATTGATGAAAAATCCCTAGTGTGTGTTGGTTGTTCGATAGTAGTACTCTAATGTCATTTTGGATGCTAAGACCTCACAGAGCACCATTTGGCTGCAAATGTCAGGTGTTTGCTAAAAGGTCTGCTTTTGGTCACTTTTGTTGGAGCCCATCATTTTAAAACATTTGATAGCACTTGGACCTGATGTCCATGCATTGGATAGACTACAGACCTCAGTTCACATGTCACAGACAACACGTCTAAGTCTTCTGCCATGACTTATCACACCTGACATTACCAGCCACATGGGACCCACATACTGGGCATCACTACAGCTGTGTTCATTTGAATGAGTAGTTTGTAAGAAGCACAGCCATGGAATAAAAGAGCCACCAAATTTATAATTACAACACAAGTTGATTTTTATGAAAATAACAGATATCAGTCAATCAGTATTTTCATATGAATATAAAAATCTGAATGTAGCTCAAGTTTACAATTTTATGAAGAAATAATCTCATTTTTATGATACACATTTTAGAAATATGTTACAAGCTTGATAAGATTCAATTACATAGCAACTATATATTGATAAATTAAATACAAACAAAAAACAGAGTATATCAGAAATCAGGATGATATGTCCTACTGGTTTTTGCATGTTATTTTTTAATTAAATTACTTATTTCATTGTTGTATACAAGTCTACATATAAGACATAATTTATTCATTAGAACTGTTTTCTCGGAATTAAGAATTAATAAATAAAAACAGAATTAAAAATTGACTTTTATTGTATAAATTTGTGTTAGCAACTTGAAGAAACTGAAGTACTTATTATGATTTATTTTGTTGCCAATTACATTTGGGGTGTAAAAGGGGGGGGGGGGGGGACTCCTTGCCACCAGGCGGAAGCCCAATCACAACAATCAATCAATCAATCAATCAAAAAACTGATGTTCAAGTTGCATGTAAATAATTAATTTAGATCAAATATACAAACACTTGTATTATAATAACATAGTAAAACATTGTTTGACAATATTAAAAATAAATTGCAATAGTAAAGATAAATTAATAATACAAAAAGTCCTTGATCAATTTATTTAAGGAAAATAATTTCATATGCATAATTATCATCTTGAATTAGAGTGGCTATTTTCTGCTATTGTCAGTGTACCACTATTGTCACACTATCACCAGATAAATCTCTGCTGGGCAGTCAGTGAAACTAGCAGTGTAATGCATGGGCTCTTACATTCTTAGAGAGAATACTGTGTGTAACAGATTTGGTGGAGTACATGAACGAAAGAGAAAATAATATTTATGAAAAACAAACACTTAGAGCATGTTTATTAATATAAATGTTACAGGAAGTTTAAAAAGTGTCAAAATGCAGTTAAAAATAAACTCATATTCTAATTTTTAAGGCATTACAAATACATGTTTGTATTTCAATTTACAGTTGAAATCAGAAGACTATCAGATTTTCAACATGCTGCAGATACGCTTGGCTTCGCTGCCTCTAGGTGGCAGTGTGCAGGAAGATTTCCATTGTCTACAGATACTGCCACTATACATACGGGAAGATACTCAACATGCAGGTGAGTTACCTACTTTGACATGCGCAGATATTTTTAGTATTGATAATGCATCAACTTTTAATTTTTTAGTTGTAGTACATTGTATATAGTATGGCCACGTATTCACTGTTGCTGTGGAGTTTTTTGCTCCAAATTAAACTTTTTATTTTAATTTGTTTGAAATTTTATCAGTCTCACTTGCTAACTCTGCTGATTTCTTCAGCAGTCTTAACAGCATGAAATCTGCAAGGGAATAAGTTGTGTGAGGATTTTAAATGGGGATGGACAGGGAAATTTTGTTATCTCGAATACTGTGAAATAAAATGTACTAAATTTCACGATACACACAAAATTATTCTAAATCAGCCTTATTCGTGGAATAGTGACGAAACTATCTCATATTTACAGTGTAAACCATTTTCTCACTTTATCAATATAATTTGCTGAAACCCTTATATTATAAAATGTTAATAATTAAAAAATATTTATAATATTTTAATGAGCAGTCATTTAAATTTAAACTACCTACTGAAGAAGCTATGCGCAAAAATAAATTAAACTTTAACTTTTTCTGAAGGATTCAGTGTGAAATGTAAGTGAACATTAATGATGTAGCAATTACAGAAACTACAGAGGCATGGCTGAAAAGTGGATCAGTTCATGTAGATGTTGGTGCACCTTGAGTGAACTCACGGTAGAGCAGAAATGTTAGGGGTCATGTCTTCATGGGGCATGTGGTGGCACAGGAGGGATACTAAACTTCAATAAAATCACCTGGAGTGCTTGTCCTTGGGACGCTCAGCTACAATAATGGTACACTTAGATAGATAACTATTATTTATTTCCGTACATACATGTTTATGAACATATTTGCTTTATATAGATCATGCACTCTTATGGGATACTGGTTGCCATGATAATGATATAGCCATGTATATTTAGGAAAGATGACTGTAGAGACCAATGGTGATCATGTTGTAGGAAATCCCTGACTGTACTTAAAATATAGATTCTGTGGGAAACACCCATTCTATGGAGAATAAACTTCCTGTGGGGAAATACCCTTTCTGTGGTCAAGTCCCAGTCAGATGCGCAGATTTGCTGGACTTCAGTTCTTTGATGTTATAACTTTTCTGGTTGAAGTGGCAGAAAGCGGGATGTTGTATGGCTTTCATTTGAACATGCTGAGAACCAAAAGAACTAACGTAATAAAAAAAGCTGATTGAAAACAAAAAAAAAAAAAAAAACCTGGTTTAAACCAAAAAAAAAACAAGTTTGTTTGGTTTTTAAAGAAAACAAAAATGGATTTTCGGACCCTGATTTACAGTTATTAATATAAAGGATTTATGGCTCTCATATCATTTTTATAGATTACACTGTGTTGGAGTGGTTTAAGAGTGATGCTATGAATGCAAAACCACCTTGTGAAGTGTGCATTTGACAGGAAGTTGAAACTTTTTTATTTGTACTAAAAATCCTTGTTTTTTTTTTAACATTTTCGTAGATTTTCTTGTAATCTTTTTAATTTTCAGACTATCTGTTAACTTTTTTTTATAGAGAAATTGGTAGCAGCCTTTTCAGTGCACAGTATCTGCATTATTCTTTTTGGGTTGTATTGTTTTCTCAAGTATTTCGATGCACTTGGGCTTGTTTCAGTGAACTTGCTGTGCCTGGTAACCACCCAACAGGAAGGCTATCTCTACCACTTTGCGCTTCCCGTGTCGCCTGACAGGACTCCCCTGCAGCAAGCAGCGTGTGTGACGGTGTACCCGTTCACCGCTCCTGCGTCGTGTGTCGCTCTGGAGCCCTATGTGCTGCATGTGTTCACGGACACCGGCCTGGAGACCTACACCTTGAGGGCAGGCTACCAGCTGGCTCAAAGGGTGGATACATTGGATAATATCATCAAAGTGAGTTTAGAGCCCTCACATGCGATGTTTGACTATAGGCAAGAACAGACTGATTAGGAAATGCCTGTTGAAGTGGGGTGCGTAAAAGCAAGTGCAGTAGAACCCCCTTTTTTTACACTATTCAAGGGGGTGTCTGAAAAATGTTGTAAAATGTGGGAAATATTTATGAAAGGTTAATTTTTCTTCAAAGAAGTGTTTAGAACCAATGACTAGAGACATGCATTTGTGTTTTTATTTTATGGTACAAAGTGGTGTTACTTTTAGCTTAAAGTGGTGTTGATTTTACCTGAAAGCAGTGTTATTTTACTACAGTGAAACCTCGTTAATAAAATACCGGTTATTTCAAAGTTCGCGTTTATTCGAACACTTTTAATTCCCCTTCAGACTGGGATAGCATATTTAATGTCAATCAATACGGTTAATACGAAATATTCGTTATTATGTATTACGAAGTAACCTCACGTCCGCTCACGTAGTGTACTATTGTTTTATTATCGGATAAACCGAATGAAATTTTGGAACAAGAATCGCACACTCACGTGCACGCAGCTTCACTATAATTCTGTTAACTGCAAATAATTTGTACGGTAAATGGTCTACAGTCAAACCTCTATCTATCGAACTCGCATGTATCGATTGTCCGTGTTTATCGTATAGTTTCTACGGTCCCGGGAAAATTGCCATACAACTAAGGTTAAAAAAGTCCGCTTGTACCGATGTTCGAATTATCGTTTTGTCCGCATTGATCGTACAAAATACGTGGTCCCGTCACTATAAATTATAATAGATGATCGTTTAACCATAAAGATTTTGCAGAAATAACCATTTCTTAGAAAGAAACCGTCATAAAAACAGTAACGATAGTATACAGTAGTAAAAATCAACTTAAATCTGCAGCCA